>NC_052121.1:2476296-2589890 GCF_012273895.1 Zerene cesonia | reverse complement strand
TTCCTATAAATTCTCCATCGCATGGATCGTATATAACCTCGATACATTTACATTCCGTCCCGATGTAATACTGCATAACGCTTCGTCACTCGTATCGCTAACGTAAGACTAGGTATTAACTTTGATAAATTTCAGAAAAATCCCTATCTATATTTCATCTACACTTTAATAATACCTACGTTAAAACTGAATGCTATTTCAGTCAATTTTCTATTTCGTTAAGAGCCTAATAAAGATTGGTGATCTGAAATTCGACGATGGCCTGATGTCACTTAAGCTTAAATAATATTATTTGAAACTTAAAATAATGATTTTATGTTAAATAATCGTTACTATACAAATCAAATTGGATATTTTATGATGAATGATGTTAAAATAATTAAAAAATCATAATTTATTAGCAGCCCCATTCGGAATCGCAATACTATATATTTTAATACGTGTGAGCCGACATCGGCGGTTCTCTAGAATATGAACGGGATACCGAAGTTATTTCGGCAAATGCGTACAATCATCACTACAAATTATATAAAAACAAGATTATAATCTACGTGATAAGATACATGTTTTACCACCGATGAAAAATCTCACAGAAATACTTTTTTTCAACGTATCTAATCCAAATTGTCGCAAGTGGGGTTTCAAATAAATATAATTTAACTAACGAAAACAAAAAAATATGACGTTCAGATGTCAGTAAAATAGTTTCATTGATTTCAGTGAACAATCTGCCAGTGTCACGTTAGGAGGAACGTACTTTTTAATAAAATCAAACTACCATAGAATATATAAGTCCTTCGCGCAACAAAGAGAAAGTATATATTACTGTCAAAACGGTAACACTGGCTGTCAATAAAGTGACATTATACAACATGGCGCCGCTCCTTCCGATTGCGGCTGGCGCCAAAATAACCTTGTCATACAGCATCCGTATATCATACATCATCAGAATCTTATTGCATTAATCTCACCCCCGAAAACCATCTAGAAAATTAGAAATCGGAATAATAGGCATGCATAACGCAAACGTCGACGAACATGTATGCATGCAAGCTACAGCGATGCAGCGCCACGCGAGTGGACACACGAAATCTTGAATAATCGAACACGATTATCGCCTGACAAGACGACGATATCGACACATGCACAACACTAAGCCCGTACGCGTGGTTGCATTGCAAGCATTGACATAATAAACAACTGGACTGACAATCGCGCTCAATAATTGTCTAAAGCAAAACTCTGCCTACGCGTGTATTAGGCAGAGTTTTGATACAATAGACTTCGAAACATTACTGCCTCGAAATAAGGTGTTAATTGCAATGAATGTTTGTTTACAATGATAATTTAATACGCGAAAGTGAGTCCGGCTATTTCACGTCAATGATCACAAGTTATATTTGCGACGTTTGCCAATAAAATCGCGGTGGTAGCTTGCATGTGCCCGCTTCGGGCGAGCAGCTTACGAGTTCTGCGTCTGGTAGAATAGCAGGGTCTCTTCAAAGATGAGGCTCTTCAGTGTTTCCTTTGGTAGATCGTCAAGCTCCATCGTGAACCTGAACGGCTCTTCGGCTACGGGCTGGAAACGAAACGATAATTACCATCCATAACATGTATATTACTAATCACTCTAGTATATATGATATCTAATAAATAAAACACTTCATTATATTAAAGGTTTAATAATGTGCACATGCTTTTCGCTCATGTATTCATTGACAAAAATTTCTTTTAAAATAGTTATTTTATGCTGCTTATTGTCGTGTACATTTGAGGGTATACTGTATACACAGTTAATTAATAACGATCTCTTTAACCAACTTTTTAACGCTCGCATCAACTTTTAACTAACTAATATTAACATATTGATTCACAATTAACAGTTAACGAGAATGTATTAACCATAACTTAAACCCAATTACAGAATATGTATGCAAACTTTATATATGTATATAATTTATGGCACCAAGTGAGGGTAGTTGTTAAATAAATTAATAATTAAACAAATAGAGTCACATGTCGGCTACATTCGCTAGATTGCTTTGCTTCGAGGTCAGCTCTCTGCGGAATTCTTTGTTTTCAATTAATTTTCTCTTTGTTAGTTTACCTTATTTTCAAGCATTTTATATGAAATCTAACGTCAATTATTTTAATATATTGTACAGTATACTTCTCTTTTCGGGAAATTCGTACTAAGTTAATTTTAAGAATTTTTCTTTTTTATGATTTCATGTGTATTTTATTGTTTTGAATATTGTAATAAAAATTTTTTGATGGTACAGTTTTTAAAAACCAGGGCGTTTCCGAGAATCCAAAGTAAAAATGGTAATTTATCTAGAAACCGAGTTCAACAGAAATAATAACAAAGCTATTGTGCTTAAAAAAGGTATTTGGTTTTTGTGAGCTCCAAATTCCGTTTTTTTTGCTATCCATAAACATTCCCGAATTTTCATGTACGTCATAGTTGTTAGAAGATGAATAATGAGAAAAGTTTTATGCGAGAGCGCGAACTTTTAATTCAACATCAGATTGGTTTCTTCATAATATCTTTCTATATAAATGAAGATTAAAATACACGAAGGAATCAGCAAACGGTCAAATAGTGGCGGTATATGAAGCAATTAAGGACCTTTTATATACAGTAGTTCATTCAGCTCTACTCAAAACTACTATTTCTTCGAACAGTAGAATGCTGCATTTTTATTGAGTGACATATAACCTACTAATCCTACTACTACTACTAATAATTATAAATGCAAAAGTTTGTAACGATGTGTGTGTATTTGTTACTCAATCACGCAAAAACTACCGAACCGATTGCAATGAATTTGGTACGTAGACAGCTGGACAACTGGAATAACATATAGGCAACTTTTTATCCCGATATTCCTACGGGATACGGACTTACGCAGGTGAAACCGTGGGGCGCAGCTAGTAGGCTATATATGTAGGTACCACGGGCGAATTGCGAGGTGTGAATAATTCGTCGGAAAGTATTTTGGGGCGATACAAAGTGCCATGCCAGCCAATACCGTAAGACGCACCACAACGAAAATAAAATAAGCCGAGCTGAAACGCCCAATTAATTGAATTACACCGCTGTGAATACACCACGATGTTGTCCCACTAATGAATTAACGTGAGCATAATGCGAGTAATGGGTTTATCATTCGTCGCATTGTTTGTGACATTATCAGATATTGTAATGACATCACCGTCGAATTACCGTGAAACACTTGATCCGTGACGTGATTTCTATGAACGAATTGTAATCTTGTTTATTTATTTAAACACTTTATTGTACCACAATTATACCATATTACAAATTATGTCGGAAAAATCAAAATGGTATAAAAGGCGGTTTTATCGCCTTAAACGATATCTGCGAGACAACGTTTAAATATATAACGAGGAAAAAAATTATGAATAAAAAAAAAATACATTACACAAAGTTTCCCGCAGTTTAGCATTACTCGATTTGCTCTAGGCATAGTTACAGGGCTATATAGCGAATGGGATTTTAACCGCTATTGTGTGCTTCGAGTTGTGTGTCGTGTGGGAAGACCCCCAGCTTATCTCATTTGCTTTTCTTGACAGGATAAAGGAAAATTTTCCATATTACATCACGCTAAAGATTGTCCAATAAATTGATTCAGAACTCATAAATATCGGGTGAACAACATTTTTTTTTATAATTAAATTATGCATTTGTTGTAGGAACATGTAGTCTGTACTACATGACTAATAAAAGATCTTAAGTAACTTAATACAGTCCGTTATACTTCATAGCAATAGCAGCGATAATAGCCAAAAAAAGATATCAACGCTTTAACGATAAAATAAAAAAAAACTCTAAATACGTAGTCACGTATAAACTAAGAAACACGTTTAAAGAAAAAGAAAAGTCACACGAGTGCAAATATATAACCCATGCGGTATAAACGTCACACGGGGGGCGTGTGTCGTGACCTCAGCGACACGGCACGTCACGCGCCAGCGGGTCACAGCTCATCAAGCGGCCAACTTGAAAAACCGTCGTCACTGCCCATTAAAACATTACCAACATTAATTCCAGAGTGACTTGTTATTAAATTTCTTGCTCGGAACGCTCAATTTTTAGTGGGTACGTGGCCGTTATAATTTTGAAATTAATTTCAACGAAATAATTTACGAGTTATAAAATTACTCTGAAAAAACACGAGCGAAATAGTTAGTGGGCCTTGTGAGCGACATTTTTCATTGAAATTTAAGGTGATGACGTCGCCCAAATTACAAAAACACCTTATATTGAATTAAATTTCTCGATAATTCCTTTGGTACGATTACCTTAAAACGTGTAAGTGATACTGAGCAACATAGACTACATTCACCCCTGTACTATATCATATTTTTTTATTTAATTAAAAACATCGTAAATATTCCAAACACAACCACATCACAAAAAATCTAAACTGAAGAATCGATTATAACCCTTCTGCTCATAGTGTCTTCAGAATGTGTCATGTAGTGTTCGTGCCTAAATAAGATAAATGTTGACTTAACATAAACAACGTGACTAAAATGTGATAAATTACTAAAGCATAAATTTGACAAAAACGACGAACACATTACGATATATTTCTGCACTTCCTGAATTACGTTTACTAATAAACAACGTTGTGTGTGGCATCTAATAATACACATACTTGTGCAGATGGCAAATCTTCAAGATTATCGAGCAGTGTTACACCCTTTTTTACGAAAAAATTCTACAATCAGACTAGTTGCCAGTAATAAAAATGAAAAAAAAGGGACGCTAATTGCAGCGCAAAGCGCCGCTCGTATGATATTAGGATAAAAACGCGCCTGTTTTATATATTCCAGACTAGATCAAACTATGTATTAGAATATCACTACACTCGTAGAGACTTTTATATAAGTGGAACAAAACAATACCCACAATAAATACGCCCAACAATAAAGTTAACTTTCAAACAAATGCACGTATCCAGTGCTCTTTGAAACGCTCGACGCTTGTCAAATATTCGTTACTTTCATTGGCCTAACCATACAACATGTCAAGTGCATACAAAACATAAAGTACTGAAATACGAGAACCACCGTTATCGATTTTCTTTTACCGAAGCTCCGGTTTTATCCACGTAGATGATGCTGGTAAAATGGGATCTCCGAAAGCTACAGCTTTGCCATTGCGTTCGTTTCATCTTGTAGTGGCTCGGGGCGAAAATGAGATCGTAACATCGTAACATGTCTGGAGTTGAAGGTTGGGTCTTGTTTACGTTTTGGCCTAAAATAATTGTATTATATTTACGTTTATATTGGAATAATGTTATTTTAATCTTGATTGAAGTCTTTAATTGTTAATGATTTGTTTTAAACCATTTTATACAAAAATATTTTCGGGATTTGCCACAACAATCTTATCTACTCATAACAAGTTCTAAAAAAATTGTATTTTTGTTTGAATTACATTTTACAATGAAACTAGACTAGAAATATATTTGTTGAAAGGATATCGCTACGATAATTGGAAATATAATTCATAAAACTAATAATTTAAACGCATAATTGACTGCAACCTGATCGACACTACGAAAGGGAAGAAAAATTACGATCTGACAGTTTCACAAAATAAAGGCGAACAAGAACCTCGTTTCATTCTGTCAATTTCAACGATCGAGAATGCAAACCCGAAAAGCGTTTCTTAGCCAATGATTCATTGTACTCGAATGGGGTAATCTCTATTTATCTTCGAGCTAAGTAAGTAGCGGGGTATCAAGTATTCGGTGCGGATAAAAGATTGCAAACATGTCGACCGGAGCGTTCTCACTTGTGTACCTATATACATTAAAGTGACGTCAGAGTATGGCTTAGAAGTACCTCCAACGACTTGGTACAGAGCGCTAGATTGTAGGTAGGTAACTTTAATTTAGTATAGTGTTACTCGATTGAAAATATTTTAATAAAACTTTCGTCAAAAATTTAATAATAAATATGTAAAAAAGATCAGCAAACGATAGATGATAAGTGCTATGAAAAGTATTCAATTTATAAATATAAAACAATCGTATAAATAACCTAACTTTTCAATCTGCTTTGCCAGCGTAATCAATGGAACTTCACACAAGAATGAGATGTTTTGCCGCGTTACAAAACAGCCTGTCACTCTCTAGGTTCCTAACTATCTCAAGACATAAATGTCATTTTATAAACTCGTTTCGTCGCGACTTAAAAGAGGGACAAACCATACTTTTGTACAAACAAAGTAAAATTAAAGTATAAATTATATCAAGGTTTCTTTTAAAATTGCTCTTCATTTATTAGTGATGTCAATAAGGGCATAGCATTCTAAACTTTTAGAATGTATATTTGCTCACGTACCAACTAAAATGTTCTATAAAAAGCTGTTTACATTTCAATTTTCTGAAAACAATTCACACAAGGGCGTATATTATAGCCTAAATTTACAAATAGAAACAATTTGCCAGTAGCTCGGCGTTAAATTGCCGAGATACATGGATAATTGTACTGGATCATATCAAAGGTCTCCGAAACCGTATAATCATTGTGTATTCTAAATTAGCATTTCTTTCAGAGAATTAATGGGAGAAACATTTTTTAATACCCGCTATTAATTCTATTCTTTGTGTCCTGTTTGGAACATAAAATGACATAATTTGGTAAGATATTTAACCGTATCCTCAAAAAAAATATCTATCATCGTACACAGAGATGTTAGATACCTTTATATATATACACGATTAGTTTTAACATTGTCCCTATCGTATTTTTCCATTACAACTGAATCGCCAGTACGCGCTTCATTACGCCCCTTGCTCTAAAACGACAAAAAACGTTATCTGAAAAATGAACTGGAAACTAACTCTATTTGCGACCCGAATGAACGGACCAGCACAATTTTCAAGCTTTGTGAATGAATTTTTTGCGCGCTTTCATTACTTCGAGCTGTAATTAAACAATAATTTCGCACACGATTTATTCTGGATGGAACAATAACAATTAACAGCTAAGTACACGTCACTGTACATACATGTGACTGGTTTGCAAAAATGGTTAACGTGCTTTTGCCAAATCACCAAGACGTTCAACGAGTATTAAGCAGAAAACAATATGATAAATAATCACTTGTAGTCAAAAACTAACCAAGACGGTATAAAGCTTGGAAAATAATATATATTATTAGAGTGCATATTTTAATATGTAAATCTATAATTCGAGCTTCAATTGTTCTAATTGCATAGATTATCACCCAAAGCTCTTCATCCTATAGCCTATACAATATAAACAGCGATTCATTTAATTCAAATTTTCCCATTCCATCGTTTTGTAACGACGACGACGTGTAAAAAGGATAAACAGAAAGCGGCTAAGCCCGTCCTATTTCACTCTTACGCATAAAACGGATCACAGCTCGCTCGCTCGTCTGCAAGAGTCGGGCAATTACCCGACTTTCTTAAAGTGTTTCTAACTTTGAACACCTTAGATATAACACCAAAATTACCTCATCATGCGGATCATAGTACTGCTCGAGGTACGGGTGTGCGAGGGCGTCCTCGACGGTAATACGCTTGTGGGGGTTGAAGGTCAGCATCTTGTCCAGAAGGTCCAACGCCCGCGGCTCCGCGTTCGGGAACAGCTGCACCCAGGGTACGCGAGGTTTGTACGGCAACGACTCCAGGTAGCCTCGCGCCTGTGGGCGATACAATTTCGTAAGAAACTTTTAAAGTCTTTGGTCAAGCTCAACATTGTTTGGACAAGGTAAAGTTTCGCAAAGTTTCTAGAAAGTTATGACGTTGGACCACCTCAAAATGTACATTATTATTGTACGAAATAAGATAATGTTGGATTATATGTTACGGTCGTGCGGATTTACCTTTAACTTGAGAGCGTTGGTTCAGCTCTTAATATAAAAAACTTTGTGGAGGATAGGGTTTTATGTTTTGATTTTTACTATGTAGTCTAGTTTTTGTTCAATCAGAATAAGCACCATAACACATCAATATTGTCAGTTATTTTAAGGAAAAAGAAATAAAACATTTCAATTGAAATAAGGCAATAATTTATTTTAAAATGTAGAGGTTAAGTTGTAATTTCTTAAATAGATTAAAGAAAGAGTTAATAGCGGATACCAAAATAATGTCTACTTATAAAATATAAAAATACAATTTACTAAATATCTCTCTTGGAAATACCCTTGTTATTATAAATGAAAACACCAACAAAACTTTTACTTTACATTCTCATCATTTTTCTCAACTTCAAATATCTATACTAACCTTACGGTCCTAAACAAACTCCAACTTAGACTAAAAAAACATTTCCATTTCTAACTACTTTGTTATTCAAAGAGATTCTTGTAATTCTTTTTTATTCTAAATATATAAACATATCAGACAGAAAAAGGATTTAATTTAAATAATGAAAGCAAGAGTTACCGAAGAATTGGTCGAGAAACTTCGACCAGACTTACCGATTTAGAAACAGTTACAAGAAATATAAACTTTCATCCTGCCCTTGGGTTGTATCGTAACACGAACTAGATTTGAGCTTAAAATTATTCAATACAAAAACAATACTTATTCAAAGGTACGCCGAAACGTTTTTTGTGTGAAAAATTTTATCAACAAAACTGTATCATAGCGTAATACATTTATATATTCTCATAGAAGTTGTTTATGAATTAGTATAAAATTCTAAGCCTTCATAAGGTGCGTATATAGATTCTGGGAGTTTTTACTTTACTGGTGGTACTTAACATCTGTTTTTTTTTTTAACTAAAGCGAAGTTTACCTACCACCAAGACCTACGCTGTTACTAGACATTGTACTATTTCCATTTAGCACTACAAAAAAAAACTGATCTTCAAAGTGCTGACAGCTAGACCAAATTTAAATGGAACCAATTGGCAGACTAGCTGAAATAAAAATTGGTTCACCCAATAAATAGTTATGCGCTAATAAAAACAAAATAACAGTCAAATTGATGACAACCTTCTTATTTTGAAGACGGTTGAAAACAGTACGCAAGATTACACATTAGCATAAGCGATTAGCTTTATTACAAAACAACTCATTTATGGTGTACCGGTGTATCTATTTGAGAGTCATTCATTTGACTTCTACGGGTCTGCCGAAGTCGCTCCGTTTAACTCAATGAGATGTCCGTATAGAAATAAAAATTATATCTCAACCAATTCATTACGGCTCACTTAATCAAGTAAATCACAACATTTCATAGCACAGTATGTTCAAACCCAAATCGCATTAAACAATCCAGCCGTGCTAAAATAATTACCCAAATTATTTAGTTGGATGGCTTTTATTCCAGATTTACTGAAACGATCGCACTAAAACTCGTTAAAACTTTTCACACAAACAGAAGCAAAGCAAATAATGGTCGAAGCGAATATGCGAGACCAATTTCGTTCACTGGTTCACAATGTGGCTTGATTGTGACCACGTCCAGCGGTCGAGCAACGAAACAAAGCGTCAGTTATTGCAGATTCGTTACCACTTATTATGGGTCGACTTTGAACATCCACATTTCTATACATGCTATCTATATGCCATGTATTTTAATTTTATATACGTAACTCTACGGATACAAGTTTCGCGGAACAATAGCTAATGTTACAATCGTTTTTAATGTAGGCATAAAGAACGTAGCGCAGAATATGACATGAGGAAGAAAAAAGTTGGCCGTAAAAAGATAAAACTTATGGAAAGCCCGGTGTAACATCTGCAAGATCTTTATAAGACCGGGAAACTGCGAGCTAAATTTTTTGTATTCATCAGTTTTCCTATGCGTCGTTTAATGTAAGTTTAATGTCTATACGAAAAAAAAACATATTTTTTTTAAATAATATATTTGACGTTGCAAAGGAAACATTAATATAGAAATCAAAAGCACAGTACAAATAATAACACCACCGACCACGTCAAATCCATATCTCTATACTTCGAGTACCACGTGAAAAATACATGTACAAGAAATGACCAAGCCCGTAACCGAAGTAAAAACATACAATTCCTATTGTATTGTCGAAAATTCCAATAACATTCCGTACGAGAACAAGCAGCAGCCCAATTAGATGTTTCAGTATAAAATTTTGTGTACATAGGGCTGGCGAACGTTAATTGTGATTCGTTATCGCTTCTAAAGACGTGACGTTACATAAAATAGGATATTGTCGTAACTCGCGAACCAATTTTTCCAACAAATATTTTAAAATAAGTAAAGAGGTCTTTTGTATTATGATGGGTTTTGTTTAGAAATAAGGTATTAAAAGTAATTAGTATAAGTAGCGCGATATCTACCAATCAGCGAAGGCTTTTAGATCTAGGACTTTGATAGATTACGTAACTGGGAGCTGAAAAGCTATTTTGTAGGGATTATTGATGAGAATAACTATTTAAGCTTTACAAATTGTACAAAAGAATTAAACTCATCACAAAAATAATACTCTAGAGAGCAAATAACGATACTAATCACTACTAATATTATAAATGATAAAATCGCTCTTCTCCACGCGAATTGGATGAAATTTTGTAAAGAGATAGTGAATGTAGATTGGATAGTGATTATCCTGGAAATCTCGTGGCTAGGAGAACTATCCGGGGAAAACCGTGGACTGCTTAATTTTTCCCATGATCAATTTCTGCGAACGGAACGAACAATAAAGATATAGATACACTAGATTGAAACAAACTCAAAATTCTTAAGTATCCAATGTTTGCTATAGAAGTCATAAAATAAACAAAGTTACTATTCAACTAGGAGTTATTGTCCGAATATCATTTTCCATTCCATAAACTTTGCGCCAACAATCGTTGTTATTTTTAAGCTTTTCGACGATACCGTTGAAGTTATCCTTAGTGAAATGAAGTTTTTAATTTTGAATACTCGCTTCCAAATAATATTTTTTGGTCTATCACGTGCTAATTTTCTTTATTGCCTTGCAGCAATAAATGGAAATGGTCATTGCCCAACCCTAAAGTAATTTAGAAAGAAGAGGACACCGTAACCATTGCTTTTTCCATAATGATCATGGGTAAAGGGCTTTGGGCTTACAAAAGCAATTTTCTCACACCTATATTGAGTACGCTTTTTTTTATACCGCCAAATCTTATAGGTATCAGTGCTCTTATACTGTTTCAGTGAGACATTAAATTATTTTGTTTTTACGTAAGACGAAATTGGAATTAAAATACTTATCACGGCTAATTGTACGTTAACAAAATATAAACTTTGTTGTTTTTTAATGAGATATGCAAATTAATAGGATTGGACCATATGGCCATATGGCCATGACCAGCTTTCTTACTGAAGCAAACGGTACAAAATATTTTATGCATACATATAAAAAAACTGTCAATGAGTTTAATTGTGTATATTTAATAAAAAACTAAAAAATAATATTCCTTGTCTTAGTAGTAAGTACAAAATAACCAAGCTCCAACAGCAATGTTAGTGGTTACTTGTGTTTTTCGCATGGCTGCTTTAGTTGACCTCACTCTTGGTACTCCAAAACACCACGTTTATGTAACTGTATGGCCTCTGATTCACCTTAGCATAATTTATTGTGAAGTTTCTATAAAGCCGTTTATTAACAAAACACAAGGGGAACATCGCCTGAATAACAAACTTTGGGAACGGAGCGATATATATTGAATACTAAATATTTAAGGTCCGTCCCTCTAAGGAACCTTTACATGTTTAACTTTCGAATTAATTTACGAGTTGTTATATCAAACCCGAGTTGTTTATTGGATTGAAATCAAATAAAAAGCTTTAAAATTCAATTATCCTTACTAGGACATATCAGCTGCCTATCTGTCACACAATATAACACATATAATATAAACAATTTTTTAAGAAATAACAATTATTATTCAATAACAAATTTATTCAAATAAAGAAGAATGGGAAAGAAATGCTGATTCAATACATTGAATTATTATTTTCTATATAAAACCTCCAGAGAAATGTGTATTTAGTTCACGTATGAGACATAATATATACATCTTAGAACGTAACCATCGTCGTGAGATACGTCTTTGAGACTTTTTGTTCCCTCTCGAGTATTCACCTTATATAAATATAAATATGAGACACATGATGATATTTTCAATTTGCTGTTTCTATATTTAGATTGCGGGACATTTTAGTTAACTGTATCCATGTAACACGAACTAGTTTTTTTTATGGTATAGCGGCCAGCTGAGCTGGTGGTTCGCCTGATGGTAAGCGATCACCACCGCCCATGAACATTAGCAGAGTTAATGGCTTTGCGAATGAGCTGCACATTTTTAAGGGGTAAGGAATAGGAAAAGGATTGACGAGTACAAAGAAAAAGGACGGGCCTCCGGGTCCGGTCTTCTGTGGGAGTGTGGTACTTCCCTTGTGTGAGTTGGCACCCTTCGTGCCGAAGCGTGCTCGACTCCCAAAAATAAACTTGTAGCCTATTACTATTTTACTACTGTTCTATAGCATTAACATCATTCACAGGATCCCAAAATATAGACACGAGGTAAGCCTTTGCCTCAAGACCCAATCACTTAAGTTTAGGTTCTTACTCCTAGAGTTCTCACTGAATATCTCTCTAATTCCGGTGATATACACGTCATTATATTTATTATTTACAAGAAGGTTTTTTATTAGTGTAGGAAGGTATACATTACTAGTAAGTTTTTGTGGGTATAAGTATTAGATACACGGGATGTATTATATACCTACTTGTGAACCTCATTAGAATCAGCTTACAATGGAGTTGTAATGTAACAACCCCTCTGTAAGCTGATTTTGAGATTGGAATGATTTTTGAGAGTGAGAGTGTATTTTTGCTATAGATATCGATTTTTTCCAGTAAATATCTTCTTAAAATACGTCACTAGTCTCCTTGTGGGTTATGGGGCAGATAAAATTTACAACACATCGATTTTCTTTATGGTAAAATAAACTTCCCGTCATCTGAGCTCGATCACATCGAATTTTAATTTTAATTTTAATTTTACCAGGAATTGAATACTCGATTCCACCTTATGCCACAATATTACAAAGTCGGCCAAGAACCCGTGACGTACTTATCCTATTTAATATAATAAATGCGAAAGTTTGTAAGGGTGTGTGTATGTTTGTTACTCCTCACGCAAAAAATACTGAACCCATTGCAATGAAATTTGGTATGTAGATAGCTGGACAACTGGACTGCAACTTTTTATCCCGATATTTCTACGGGATACAGACTTACGCGGCTGAAACCGCGGGGCGCAGCTAGTATATAATATATATTTTACCGTTTTTCCTGACGTGAATAACGTGACAGTCAATTCTATCAAAATATTTGCGTTACCTTTACTGCAAAAATATGAATGATCGGTATTTAATTCTTTCAATTTTTTTCCCCTATTTCACGTTTATACAGGTGTTTCATAAAGTCAAAAGGTCCGACCATAATTTCCTCTTGAACAAGTCGAGCGAGAAGGACAACTTTAATTGACTTCCGTTTACATTTAACGTTTTGAAGAAAACTCTAAGTTTCCAAACTTATTATTTGCGTTTGAAAATTTAACAAGTTTAACCGTTAAACTGTTTAAAATTTCTTGAGAAACTGTTAACACTTGATACAAGTTAAGCATAACACATTTTTCATAAAATTTTAAATATAGGAAATTTTTAAACAGTACCTTTTAAGGTAATTATAGAAAAAAAACATTAAACACGAAAGCATAAGTCTACTAGATTAAGGTCTTCATCATAATCATTAGCCCATATATGTTCCGAATACTGGGACACACCTATGATGGTTCAGGCCATAATCCACCACGCTGTCAAAATGCGGATTGGCAGATGTCACATGTAGTCGAACTTTTGATTCTTGGACATGCCGGTTTGCTCACGATGTTCACCGTTGTAAGCAGTGGTGATGTTGTCCACATGTGCAGATAAATTGAAAAATCAATTTATTTCTTGCACGCTCGCCTGGTCTCGAATCCCACCAATCATCGATTTTAAGTCCGAGGTCTTCACCGCTGAGCCACCGCTACTTTTATTTTATTGTTTACTAGCTTTTCGCCCGCGGCTTCGCCCGCGTAGATTTCGCTTATATCGCGCGACATGGTAAGGAGTATTTTCTTCGCATTAAAAAGTATAGTTTGTTCTATCCCACATTTAGCTCCATCTTCATACCAAGTTTCATCAAAATCGGTTTGACAATAACAAACTTTCATACAAACTTTCATCCCCTCTCTCAACCCTTTCTACCCTTTTTTCGCGATAAAAAGTATCCTATGTCCTTTCCCAAGTTCAGTTCTATCTTCATACCAAATTTTATCAAAATCGGTTCAGTGGTTTAGGCGTGAAAGCGTAACAGACAGACAGACAGACAGAGTTACTTTTGCATTTATAATATTAGTAGGGATTAGTAGGGAAGTAGGGATTAGTAGGGATTTTATCGCAATATCTTATTTCAAGTTTCAAAGAAGTAACAATAATTACCTTCTCATTAATGATGCAATCCAGATCCTCCTGGCTGGGCGAGCCGAGCACGCCAAGGATATGGTTCAACTGATCCAGATAGTGCTTCCCGGGGAAGATCGGCCGGTTGGACAGCATCTCCGCGAGGATGCACCCCACCGACCATATGTCTATTGACTTCGTGTAACCCTGTGTGAGAAATATTATTTATTCAGTTTCGATGGGATGAAATATAATTTGAATGATCTTCTGTGATGAAAAATCCGTTTTCTCAAGTAATTATAAATATTATTAAGTAGTGAAAGAAACACCATAACAAAACACTTTTTTTGTAGGTACACTTTACTGTCACTCTAGTTAAATTAATCAACTTTTATGTGTCTACCCACGACTAGGTGTACCATTGACGTCACGTTTCACGACGTTTGTTTTTTCAAAATTGGAATATAGTAGAATTGGAATATAATAGATCGTTGCAATGACAAATTCCACTTTTTTAATAACAGCTTTTACAAGCATAATATGTGAATATTTAACTTAGAAATATCTTAATTGTCGTACGTAAAAGATCGTTATTCAAAAGAAACGAGATGTATTATTGTAGTACGCAACTAATATAATTTAATTAAAACCTGATATAAATAGCCAGCTAAGCGTGCGGCATTACTAGCATAAAATAATACTTTATCAGCGATAAGCATTTCCAATAATTTGGAAATAGATTGAGCGCTTTTAGAATTGGGATATGGATTACAAATCCATAAACTTTCGTAGCGATTGGGTTACGGATAAAGAAATTTACGACCTCGAATGTATTTAAACACATGCCGCTTTTTTGAATATGTATTACAAAGCAATACGGGTCTCTAAGAGGAAACCAATATTTTATTATCAAATTGCGGTCTAGGTGACGTATATTCTGACTATCTGTTATCCTATATCAGAATCTAATTTCTTGTTACTACTAGAATTATAAATGAGCCGATAATTTCTAGAAACTTCAGCAAGGTGAAGCCCTAAAGCGTTCGGTTAAGATTAGATGAAGTTAAGGTTAAATGGTCTTGGAGATAAATAGACCGAGAGTTTTAAATAAGCGAAGAATTTCTATTGCTAGCTCCACTTCTATTAACTTTTTAAATTTAATTTAATGACAAAAACAACGACCGGTTTCGTAGCAATGAATAGATCTTGTTAATAAACCTGTTGGTTTTTATGGTGAGATAAAATTGAGAGCGAAGCAAGCATTTCTTTTTTGTATTGATGTGAATTTTACAACTTGAAACAACTGCCAGTTCTTTATTAGATATGCTAAATCTGAATGCAACAGAATCTATTTTGTAGAGTTGAGGATAGTTAAACAAATAGGTGTGGGAGTAACCGCAAAGAGGGGCTTGTGAGATCACAAGATTAGGAAATTAATAGTGCACTGTACAGCTGTATTACGCCAGAATACTTGTAACTTTAAATTACATAAAGGAATAATTAATTCCTCAATTCGTCTTGAATTACAGTAACTCATGATAATTGAACGATAATTGACCGCCTCCTTGGTACAGTGGTAAACGCGTGAGCGTAGAACCGAGAGGACCTGAGTTCGATTCCCGGTGGGGACAATAAAAAAAAATGTCTCAGTCTGGCAGGACACAGAAGGCTGATCACCTACTTGTCCATAAAGAAAATCGATTAGTGAAACAGATGTATATCATCTGCCCCATACCTCAGTAGGAGACACGGGACTTCACTCATGATAATTGAATAAATTTGACAAGCATCGTACGTAATATTCTCAAAGATACAAGTCGCATATATGCATATCTGTTAACATTTTTTTCGTGTTCTACAAGCTACATAGATATTACTGTACCAAGAATCTTATCATTCCAATCGTTTCCAATCTATCAACAAGGCAAAACCAACGAAGGTAGATAAAATTTAATGGATTAATGAGACGCAAATGTATAGCTATCCATACAGTTCACGTATCGGCAATCCAATTAAATTATGGCCCGCGTTATTAATGTCAGGGGTCGATGGGGTGCGGGGGGGAATTATATACGCTTGCAACGAGATTTTTCCACTCGACTCCCGACTCGCAAAACCGTTTGCGACTTGCCGAGAAGAAATTATACACGAGTCCGGCACGCCCGAAGTCATTGTTTGTTATGCGAGCGTTCATTCAAGCTCAGATATAATGTTCTATCGCCGGAAAAATCTTTTATAAGCGGCTTTAAGGCTTAGTCTACATTTGATTACATCGGCCCAGAAATAGCGCCATTCTATTATTTTCAATTTTTCTTAAGAAAATATAATACCGAGGGAAACTAGTACGGCACGTAAAGTCTTATATAATGTATAGCGTAGTGCGGGAGCTTATCTCATAGTAGCCATTAATCACGTAGCAATCGAAGCAAACTTTTACTCTTTGACTTCAGAACTTTTACTTATCGGTGAAGCTATTTAACGAGCATATTGCATCATATCCACATTCTAGAATCGATAAGTTAGATATCCGACTGGGTTATTAATATTTTAATTATTTAATAGAATGTTTCTTTTGAATAACTTATAACTATAAAATAAATTAACACAATTAATACACCTAATATTAAGAATATGTTACTGTACGCAGAGATTAGTAGTTATAACGTAACACTGCATCTGATTATGGACTATTTTAAGTACTGCTCTACGTAGTTCTATTCCTAAATAATCAATTTAATTACATAATGAACATATATTTTTATATTTGCACTTAGAATTAAAAGAAAACTGTCAAATGAAAACTGAAACGCAAAACAAAACACCAAATTTAAACTGCTCATTAAATTTAGATAGTAGCACGCTACTGTGCTTCGTACGGTGAATGTAGAAGCCGGAGGCCCGTTTTCTTTTCGTCACCAGTCCATTCCTTCTTTCCATACATCAATCTTTTCGTTATTCCTTGAAAGCGGGCAGCGGATTCATCAGTCACTGTGTTGAATGTTCATGGGCAATGGTGATCGCTTAACACCAGGCGAACCACCAGCACAGTTGCCTGCTTAAGGCATAGAACTAACGCCATTATTACCTTCGAGTTGAGCATGATCTCCGGGGCGCGATACCAGCGCGTCGCGACGTACTCGGTCAGGAAGCCCGTGTGATCGTGATCGGGGTCCGCCACTCGCGCCAGCCCGAAGTCGCATATCTGCAGGTGAAGTCATGTAATTAACACATTATATCTATCTATATTAATTTACCTTAATTACATTGATTTTATTGCATTAAACATGAGAAAAAATATACATATAGGTTATATGTACCTGGATAGCAAAGTTAAATCGACTAATATCACTATAACTGCTAATACAGAAAATATACGTATGTAAAATACTACCTATAAAATAACTAATATCTGAGGTGTATGTACCCACACAATCGATACGTATCGATATAACGCATATATTATTAAAATTATCTCTTAATATATAAAATGCAAATGACTGTTTTATCAACGCACATCCAAAATACTGGGCCGATCGGGCTGAAATTTAGCATGTAGCTTCGCGCTTCGCGCGGTCAAAAACGGTTTTCATAGTAAAAACTCTCTAAGTCATATTTATAGGCATTCGC
Source organism: Zerene cesonia (assembly GCF_012273895.1). Lineage (NCBI taxonomy): Eukaryota > Metazoa > Arthropoda > Insecta > Lepidoptera > Pieridae > Zerene > Zerene cesonia. Next base: position 2,571,785 of record NC_052121.1, on the reverse strand, counting down.
TAAGAAAGGAATTTGTTTTATTCTCCCCAAGGGGGCAGAATAAAGGATTAAAGTTTTTACGATGAAAATTTTTATTCTGAACACGAGAACGAAGCAGCGGGCAACAGCTAGTGTAGGTATAAATATAAACTGGAAGCGTCGAGAAACCAATCAGATATTGAATTACAAGTTTCAGAACTTCACAAAGAACTTTTCTCATTACTCACGTTTAATTACTATTGAAATCAAAAATATGAGATAACTTCCATTCAAAGGCTAATTGCAGCTTGTATATAACAGAATCAATAATAATTAAGGCAAAATATACATATTAAAAATCCGAAAACCCTCATTAAAACATTCTATAGACCGAATTCAATGGCGTCGCGGAATATAAAAGAATTGATGTAAGAGCAACGATATGAAAATTCATATTCTATTGAAAAACAGACGAGCGTAATCAAAAGATGCGTTCGGCTGATGAAAATGAGCCGACATTTAACTAACGACTGCCATTAACGGCGAGACATGGAATGTTTTCATTATAATAACAAGCCCTTACAGCCGAATTATAATATTTTACACGTTACACCTAATACGACGTGAATAATGGAAATAATGGGTGATATTATTCGGTTTAACCATGCATATGTATTACTTGACCTTTATTAACATACGTCGCATTATTTTTAACGAATTATGTGATTAGTATGTTTTGTTCCCATTATTTCCAACTAATTATAAGTATAGTTTACACAGCGTGCGAGTTGCAAGTCGTTCGACGCATAATCGCGATGTAGGCACGTGGTCAGAAATGAAAACAACATAAGAAATATACATTCAAAATGAAAAATTGAACTAATTTTTAAATTTAATTATTCATATTCTCCAATCATAAGACCAACTAACGTTACCAAAAGAATATGAGCTTATTTTTAAATACATACGTGTTTTTTTTCTTTTGGATTTTCTATAGCGCGTTCGAAACGCAAACCAATTCATGTATCTTTTATCAAATTCTTTTGTATTATTAGAACAAACACATACAAAATGAAATATAGCTTCAACAACATACTCTATACAAAGAAACAATAATCAAGAGCAGAATGTGTAAATACAAGCAGCACATTACAATACAATATTTGGCTAAATTTCCATCTAACGTAAGCCATTTGTCTATTCAATTAGGAATAATACGCGCAATCAAAACGTGAGACGCAATCAATTAATAATACAATAATTTCTTCAAAGCGAAACGTCCTGCGATAATTCCAAATCTCTTAACGTATTCCCTGAGCAAAGTAATTATTTGGTATACATAATTTATTATTCGTTAAGCACATTACTCTCAGTCTGAGATTGTCTTGTTTATAGAAGCTACCTTATTTAAGCTACATTTAATAATTTCGCTTTGAGCGCGGTATTACAAAGTACAATATATTTTGTTTCATTCATACGTATATAATATTTAATTGTAGTATTAAAATACGAACATGGCTTTAGTTTGAGTTTCGGTAGCGAGGGTATTAATAATAATTTGTGCACGCTCCCTTGATATGAAGAAGTCAATTAAATGCTTGAAAGTTTCTTGTAAACTAAGAGTGTTCTTAGGGTTAACGCGCTCAATTATGACCATTTGATATGTTCTGCTTAATTCCTGATAACAAACGTTCGCCATTGCGAGTTGTTAAATTGCATGCGAGCAGTTCATTCCTTTGGCGTAATTCGTATTTCCATTTACGTATCCTTTACTTTATCGTAAGGGAAAACAAGGAAATTTGAATTCACAACGAATTAACAAATTGAAAACGTTTCAGGTTTATGCGATTTGAAATTTAATATAATTTAAACAGTTTGATTGGGGAAAAAAAAAATCGTCGACATCTCCACTTCACCTCGGACGGCTAACGAGAAGCAAAAACGTTTCAACGAGTCGTAGGTCTATTCATATAACTATACATATTTCATTTAATTTTTTTTTTTTTAATATTACAACCGTATTGATCGTAGCTTTGCGCAGGCGGTAATGACTACGGGCAAACACCGGGAAGTGCTATTGAATTTCATAAAAGTGACTTTAATGCAGTATTATTTTGTAATTCGATGAAATTTTTGATTAAACTTCACATTGTATTATCCAGCACGAGGCGGATTAATTCTAAATTAGCTCTTTTTATTCAGGTTGCACTTTAGTACGTAAATTGTGTTTTGAGATGGTTATTAATTTTCAATTTGTAACACACTTTATGTCGACATTAATATAATAAAGGAACGGTTTTATTTTTAGAGTTGAATACCTCGAAAGAAAAATAAAAAGATCTAAAGTATCAAGCTATAATTCATGTCATATACTTAGGTCTAGTGTCCCTTGGAGCTGTGAAATCAAACTTCTAAGTCAATCAAAAACTACAACCGTTTAAACTACAATCTCGAAACTCGCAAGGGAATCAAAATACTATCTATTCAAATCCCATACCTCAGAATTTTGAAATTTAGTATAGATTAAGGGTATTTTGAGAAAAGCATATATTTTAAGTTCCATAATATAATAAAAAACACGTTTGAACGAAACCCTCAGTGCGCGAGCCCGACTCGCACTTAGTCGTTGTTTTGTTGCAAGTTTGAAACCGCCTTTGAAAACTTTCACAAGTTGAGTTTCACAAGTTAAAATATTATAATGAGAAATAGCCATAGTTAATTTTATTCACTGTCCTATTGAACCTGGGACATGCCGAGGCGAAAGGTTAGTAGGCAATATATAAATTTTAAAAATTCCATAGTAAAAAATGCACTACAAAAACTACCTCTTCGGTCGTATGTAGCTTACCTACACATACAAAGGAGAAATAATTATGAAACAACTGTGAATTATAATGGGTTTGCAATCTGAGAAGGAAGGGAATTGATGAGGCCACAGGATAAGGGACAGCCTCTGCCACGAAACGAGATATCGCTGTAAATATGCTATCATTTTAAAGCCGATATTCAAGAGGGTGCGGTGCCCTCGATGTGAGCAACCCAATTAAGGATTATATATACGCTAGCATAGATACTATAAGTCAATATATATTACATACTTTTCTATGAATACAGCATATGCATGCAACGTATCTTAGAAAAGTTGTTTTGGCCTTTATTCTTCTAAAGAGTATACTCACGTAAGGTTGCATAAAGGGGCTAGTAGGTCTCACTTCTAAGCAGCTACATGATAGTACTACAAGATTACATGATGTTGCATAAGATAAATAAACATCACTCTCAATTAACTATGACCGCCTCCTTGGTACAGCGGTTAACGCGTGAGCGTAGAACCGGGGGTCCTGAGTTCGATTCACAAAAAAAAAAAAAAAACGTCTCGGTCTGCCAGGACACAGAAAGCTCACCTACTTGTCCATAAAAAAATCGATCAGTGAAATAGATGTATATCATCTGCCCCAGACCCCAGTAGGGGATACGGGACTTCACTTTTTGAATTAACTACAAAAACTAGAACAGCAGGTATCGCACGAGATTGCCTTTTTGCGTTATCAGTAAAGTATTTGTCTAGTATAAAATTATAAAATTTAACCCGAAAGTTTCGTAACGGAAATAAGGAACAAATTATTGTCCATCTATTTGTAATTAGTTATTACAGTTGTATTGTATCATATGCGTATATTATTGTTCTATTGGTGGTCCTTTTAATTGGCATATCTAATGAATTATCAAGAAATATATTGAAGTTTGTATCACTGGCCGTAAGGTACCGTACCGTACCTTATTATAATAAGCAAGTAAAATAATTATAAATGTCTACAAAAATTAATTACAATGACTATTACATTTTCTTCAGCTCACTAATCTAATAACCTAAAATGCAATTCAATCCAGACGCAACAACACAAAGTATAACTTAGGTACAATTTAAATCAGTTTTAGAATATACCAACCTTCAAATCGCACGTGGTGTTTAACAACAGGTTGGAAGGCTTGAGGTCCCTGTGCAGCACGTTCGCAGAGTGTATGTATTTGAGCCCTCGCAGGATTTGGTACAGGAAGTAGCAAATGTGGTCGTTGCTTAGTTTCTAGAAATAACAATTGCGTTGTAATTATAATAATTGTCGGATATAATTTGGTCGGAGACATATTAAATAATGTATGTTAAGATTAAATTAATATGTTTTATTTCACAATAGCAAATGTATTTTTAAGTTTACTTATATTTTCAAGGATAACACAGCGTAAAGCCACTTAATTTTCGCGCATCTCGCAAGAAAACAAATTCACAATTATCAGTCCCCATTTGTTCCAAATGCAGGCTCATATGTTTTTGTTAAATTCATATTCCATCATATAGGGAATTGAATTAAATTTTCAAAATATAATAACATAAAATCCTCATTCAAAAGCGTCAGCAACGATGCGACGAATCAATACAATTCACTGAATTTAGTGTAACAGTCCAAGCGTTAAAACGTTATTTATTTTGTTTGTTTTCACAGATTGCGATAAGCGGGAAAACACTAATCAAAATAACACTAATACACATATTAATGGAAAAAATGAGTATCCATGAATTTCTCAAACAATCACCTGTGTTTTTAGTAATTTGTACAAGTCCGTTTCCATTAGACACTGCACGATGTAGACGTCTTTCATCTGCTCAATCGTTTCTGCTCTTAAAATATCCCGAATGTCGATTATCTGTAACAAATGATGGGTTATGTCTCTACAGAGTTCGATGCTTCTTCGCTTATATATACTTCAACTTATTATTGTAAATAATAGCTCGTATCGCATGAAAATTTATGAAAAAACATTTTCCCATTTTGCAGTCGACAAGCCTCACTATAAATTTCTATATACGGGTCTCTAGGGGGACTAAAAACGAGGAGGAAAAGTGTTATTAGTTGGAGAAAAAACACTGAATAAAATGGATGCAATCTCTTAGGAAATGGACTCCGTCCGGTTGGAGTGATGCACCTCCATCCGGCAGAAATACTAGTTTGCTGTCAATATTGAATCGCTCATGGGAATGCTCGCTAATGTGTACATAACTACTTATAAGAGTTGTGTTATAACGCTTATAGGTATTTTATTATACTATAATATGAGAATCATCTGTTAATATAGATACCTATTATGTATTATGTAAATAGTCCATGCAACATTATGGAAAATTAAAACGGATCTGCTTATATCCATATTCAATTTCTTGGTAACCCAATTTTGATACAACTCACCGATACACGAATACGCTTTGTGTGGATATAAATATCTTTTTCATTATTTCATATCCATGATATATTTGATTTATTTTGCAATGTTTAAAGTACTTTACATAAATAATATATTTGCTTCCCCACCACACCTATGCGATTCACTTTCCATCCCTTACATTTATTGTGTAGGAAGAAATAAACAATTAACTCACGTTTTCATGCTTAAACCTGGTGAGGATTTTGATTTCTCTAAGTGTCCGCTGGCAGTACGTCTGGTGTTCGAACGGTGATATTTTCTTGATGGCCACCCTCGACTGTTTCACAGTATCGTAGGCGGATCTGAGAATGAAAAGAACGGTGAAAAACCAATTCGAGCCGCACTATCTGGGTGGCTGACGGTCCACCACTGCTTCACGCTTCACCCGCAACTTCTCTTCGCGTACGGTGAATCTTTGGAACGACTTAACAGCTACGGTGTTCCCGAACAATTACGACATTGAGGCCTTCAAGAGCTTATGTCTGCATTTATGGCAAAGCACCTGTAACACTTCTAGTGTTACAAGTGTTTATGGGCGGCGGTGACCACTTAATATCTCATGGCCCACTTGCTTCTTTGCTTGCACTAACATAAAAAAATGAAATATCAATTTTCTTTTATTTCATTTGTTTGTGCCCATTACAATGCAAACACATAGAAAATTTTCCATTTGATAATTCCATATAAATGGTAAATAAACAAATATGAACGGGTATTTATTGTACGAGAATTGTGTGAGAACCTTGATTGAATAGAAGTTGCATTCATTCAGCACCACATGTTATTGATTAATAATAATAAGAAACACGCATGAACTATGATCATTTTGTTAGATAGATATTTCGATAGAAAAGATAAAAATCATATTACATATAAACAGACAACAGATTCATGGATAACACATTAATAGTACAGAACGGATTTTGATGGGGATTTTTGAATAGATAGAGTGATTCAAGAGAATACGTATAACAGCTGTATAATAACATATTTTTAACTACTCCGAATTTAACGCGTGCGAAGCCGTAAACAAAAGCTAGTTTGTAAATGATTTCGCTATGACAACACCATGGCGACCAGACGTGGTAACAAAACGTATGTTCCTAGTATGTATATGGAAGTAATAAATCATCCGCCATAATGCCAGGCTAGCCGGGATATGAAGACGGGTGACGTCACGCAATCATTGTATTTGAATAATTCATGCACCATGAATTCCATTTGCAGAGATAAAGGCGAATCGCGTATTAGTTATTAGATATAAAATAGAATTAAATAAACGCTATTAGGCATCAGTGGCCATCATGTTAATACTAAATTCTGAAAGTAATCAGGATTTAATTAATGCATTGCAATGGGACTCCTATTGCTTTATATGCTATTTAGTTTTATATGCATTAAAATAAATATTCATATTTTTTAACACCAATTTTTACCATTGCATTGCAGAAATTCGTCAACCTTTCTTCCAATTTTTACAAGCAAAGTTAATCTTTAAAAAATACTATTCTAATTATTTTATTACCTTGAGATTTCATTTAAGAGACCTTACATTAGCTGTTAAATAATAAGCTACATTCGGTAGCTTTTTCTCACAGATCACGCATAGCCAGACATGCAAACCACCAACCATAAACCACTGGGTTTCCTGTTTCCTTTGCAATAATGGTCATTGTTCTTTAATACATATATACAATTAGACAATCATGTCAAAACTGCTGGTATCCTAGAGTAATTTTTTTTCAGTAAATGCGTATTGCAATTGCTGCGACTTATGATCCTATGGATGCCTAATAACGCCTACGGTTGAACTTGTATGAAGTGACTACCGAAAAATCCGAGAAAAATATTATTAATGAAAAAACTCTTTGAATACAAAATATCTTTGAAACATATACGCCATACGGATGTAAAACAGCTTATATTTGGTACAAGAGTACCTAACCTACGTCTTCGATTGCGTTACACGTGTTTATCACTCATACGATTCTCGAAATCTAGACTGTCTGCACAGCTGCTCAAATACCATCGAGATTGACGTGTTAAAAAGTATGAATGATGCCTTAACCCGAATTAACTCCCACTATTATAAAAGCTAGAGGTTTTTCGAGATTCCATATTTAGAGGATTGTTCTTCCCTCTAGATTAACTAATTTTGGTTTCATGCAATATAGTTGATCTGAGGGGTTACTGTCATATTTTAAAAAGCGGGAAAGTGGTAGTAATTTAAAATGGAATTAGTACTGTTTTAAGACGTCACCGTAGCTAACTATGTCTTGAATTATAAAATTATTATGGTTTTGATTTGCGCAAGTATTATTGCATACATTTTGATATTTCAGTCTTTTTAAACTGACCTGACCACGCTCACTGTTTCAGTTCGAAGCGTCAGCATAAATAATATAATGAGCAATCGCGTTTAAAATCCGTTAAAAGCTCTTTAATTTGTAAGTTGATATGGCAGAGAAATAATAAAAAATAAATAAAATAAAAATATTTATTCAGGCGATTAAAGCCGCGTCTTGATACTAATGCAATGTTATCTTTACGAGTAGTATCAAGCTAGTTCCATAGCTTAGAGGATAATTAAGTAAACTAAGGAGCGGGTTCGCGGTTAATGATAGTTGCAAAGTGTAACACATATGGTTATTAAGATAAGTGAATAGTTAGTAGGTACATTATGATTGTTGGGAACTTTGTGGTACCTACGTGTTAATAGCTGTTCTAATGGGGACACTGGTTCTATATATCTTGTACCATAGGCTTAATGGTAATGTCATTATGTCTTGGTATATTTTTGCGATAAAACGAGTCGAAAATCATGTTTATGGTATCCACAACGTTTGTTTAACAAAAGTTGTTCTTCTTTAATTAATAGCATTCCTTTTTAAGGAAGTTTCAAGAATATGCGGCATGTATCGGGAACATTGCGAAAACAATGTACCCCTATTTCCTACGACGTGTGAGAAAGTAATGTGAAAATAGACACGTCCCCAAGAACAAGCACTCGACAGCACTATGTTGTAACTCTAGAATGTACTTTTAATTTTTAACCTTAACGACTTAACCGAATAGAGACCGCATCTGATACGAATGCTGTGTGAGAATACGTTAAACTAATCATCATCAGCCCATATATGTTCCCACTGCTGGGACACAGACCTCCTATGAGGGTTCAGGCCATAATCCACCATGCTGGTCAAGTGCGGGTTGGCAGATGTCACATGTCGTCGAACTTTTGATTCTTGGACATGCCGGTTTCCTCACGATGTTTTCCTTCACTGTTTTAAGTAGTGGTGATATTATCCACATGTGCAGATAAATTGAAAAATCAATTCATTTCCTGCATCGGGCGCCTGCCCGATCTCGAACCCCGACTTATCGATTTTGAAGTCCGAGGTTCTCACCACTGAGCCACCACTGCTTGTTGCTTGAGCACACCACACTGTTAAACTAATACGTCTTATTTAAATCCAAACGCGCCTGACTAAAGTTTCGTTCGTTTTCGTCATTCGTGAACATCTGCCATTCGAAAAGGAAATTTGTTTATTATGCTGGTCATAATTAGTAAAAAGATTGATGCATCACTTTCTATAAAGTATGACATATTCAAATACTTCTTCTGTTTTATTTCTGACATATGCAAATAGTGATGTACTGTCCATTTTGCACATGCAGGTACTACTTTGCATTTTTAGTACCTACTGCATTCAGATAAACTAATAATTTAATATAATTATGACTCTGATTAGGTACTAAACATTACAAAATAAATATTAATTCACGATCTACTGAGGAATTAAGCCGAATATTATGTACCTAGATACTTCAATGCGGTACGTATGTGCGGATCCTTTGTGACGTTTCTGTGACAGTGAGCCACCATCACCTGATTTAATCAACGTGATCGGTGATTGGTAGTGGGAGCGCGTATCTACATAGCACCTATTTGTTTTCGTGTTTAAAAATATTTAATGTACATAGCTATAACGGGAATCGAGTGTTCAATAGGTAATCTCTTTTGAGTTCAATGATATTTCACCAATCATCCGGTATTAGTGATTTCTTATGGCATTTATTGAGTTCATAAAAATAACACACATTTTAGCTTCTTTTAATCGTATTTTAATATAATATGCGCCATATGTCGCAGTTAAGTTAATGATAGTATTAAAAAAATATAGTAATAAGTAGGTATGTAAATGCGTATTACTCAATTATCAGTCTTGATTGGTTGTATTTTATAAAGATTTATAATAAAATATTATATTAATGACCACTCTCTACCATTTTACTATCCTTACCACACTAAATGATAGTATTAAATTTAAGGACCACAAAAATAAATGATTAAGAGAAATTGTGCTTGTCTTTAGTTATTTTCTTATATAAAAACACAAATTAATGTCTCAACTGCAACACAAAAATGCTCAATTATAACAAGAAACAGTTATCTTTATTTACAAATTGCCACAGTACCTACATTACGAAAATCCACTTTGGAACGCTATCTAAAAGCTCAAGTAATGAAAATTTCCCCTTACTTGTTTCAAATTGAGCTCGCCATAGCAATGGGACCGAGAAGTAATTTCGTTATTTTTTATGATAGATAAGTAACTGAATCAATTATAAATGTGATGTTTAAAAAGCTTTTTTTATTTACGAGGAATTTATTTAACAGTGGTAAGAAAGTCATACGCAGGTACTTTAGGCAATTAAATACAAAAAGCAGAATATCTTTCATATATAATATTCATGATATTAACAATAAGCTATACCTCTTTATTTATTAATATTATTAGTCGACCTTAAACGAGAGTCGAGTCGAGTGTGTGTCCAATGCATGGTGAAGTTTTGCTATGCTTAAATTTTGAAACACTAATAATAATTTTTTAAAGAAATATTAGTGTTCTGCAGCCTTTCTCTGTATACATCACGCATGATACACGCATCCATCAGTGCAATTTTCATAAAAACGAGAACGTTTTTGCTTCACATGTTAATATAAATTTAAACCGACTTAAATTCATATTTCATTTTAATACGAGACGTAACTACTATTCTCGATAACCTAAAATATCTGCAGCGATTCAAAGGAACTGATCAAAGTTGAAGCATTCCTATCTGTGACTTACGAATTGGCCCGACGGTATTGACCCGGTCTGCCCTCAGGACTCAGGTGTTAGCAAAATTCTTTCCAAGTTGTATATTAATTCACATTTCTGTTTTATGTATCATATTATATACACTATATTCACGATCAATATTTACACATAATAATATCATACACATTAGTTAAGTTAAAACGGTGAAAGGAAACATCGTGAGGAAACCGGCATGTCGAAGAATCAAAAAATTTGACGAAATGTGATCTCTGCCAACCTGCACTTGGCCATAGTTGTAGATTATGGCCTGAACCCTTATAGGAGGCCTGTGTCCCAGCAGTGGAAACATGTATGGGCTGATGATGATGATTTAGACGTAACATCATTATAAAAATCTTTGGAAAATTTTTCGGAAATGACTGTTTAAAAATTAAGCTCCATCACACAACATTACTGTTGCGAACCGTACCGTCCGTCATAAAATTATAATAAGAGCCGTGATTTGTATACAGCCTCGAATCCGAATGTGTTACCATTGTCAATAACTTTTGATTAGTTTCGTCGAAAGAAGATTGCTTGTTCGCAATTTATTTCAAATTTAATAAAATATTTTTACAAAAGATCACTGTGCATTGTCCTCTTATAAGAATAAAATAAAATAAAATAAAAATAGTTTATTTCATTTCCAACTTTACAAAATATGGAGTAGTAGAATACATATTAAGCCTTTATAAAATGTTCGAGTGAGCTGTGTGTCTTTACATATATTTGCTTATATACATATAACTATATCTATAAACCTTATCCTTAAATCCACATCTCCAATAAATGTCATGATGTAAAAGATTAACACTAATTATATAAACGTGATTATTAAAGAAAATTTACCCACCAAATTATTTTCCCTCTTTCTTTACTCCATGCGTCCGTCGACGTATTGGAAAATCGAAATAGAAAGTTTTATTATAAATATTTAATGATATATGGAAATTTAATAAGTGCTTTTAAGTATCCTTATGTACTAAGAAATTTTATCAATGTGAAAGTAACTCATCTGTATGTGCCTTATTCACGCCAAAACCACTGAACCACGTTTGTGACCCGAAAAAGAATATGCATAGAGTAATTTTTAGCCGGAAATGCCACAGAATAGAGAACTATACGAGAAAAACCCTGAGAATGTCTTTGCCTCCGCGTGTAAAGAGTAAAGACGCGGGCGGCGATCTAGTAAAATATCAATCAGACGCTTGGGTTTAAACGAGCATAATATATTAAGTAGGTAGGTTCTTCGTATTAAATTTCCGCCAAAAAATATACATAACAAGCTTTGTCCCCTTTTAAGTGATTTATCGTCCACATGAATTAATTTATTCACAGCTATTAATAACATAGTATGAGGAGTTTGGTTACGAAGCTTCGTATAAAATTCACAAAAGTGAACATGACATTGTTTGATCAAGAATAGGTGAAATTTAGAAAGAAAAAATGAAACATTCATTTGACTCTACGAAAAATGCTACACCATAGGTGGATAGATGGATGGATTAATGGATGAATGTTTGTTACTCTTTCACGCGAAAACAGCATATCGTGTCCGTGTGAAATTTGGTAGAGACATAGATTATAGTCTGGATTAGCACAAAGGGGAATGACGCCGCGGGTAACAGCTAGTAATACATAAAAAGAAATAAAAAAGCACAATTGACAACATCGTAAGAATAAATATTTACAGCATAAAATAAAAGAAATCGGGCCAAACGACACAGCCATTCAGTTTACGTGCAACGCAATTGCGGCACTGATTTGTCAGTGGCCCCTCTGTAGCGAAATATGACCTACACGTAAAGTTATACGAAGTCTTTTTTTCACAATGAACGCTTATTATACTAAAAGATGACATAAAAACCGAGCCTACGGGCAATATAGTTTTCACTTTATATTTCTACATTATATTCATCATCCAGTAATAGCACACTTGAAAATTTCCATGCTTGAGATCTCAAAAATGTTGACAATTTTGCTGTTGCAGCAACTTTGAGAGCGCTGACGACGCGATAAAAATCTAGGCCGTTATGGCCGACTAATGAATGTCGTTAGGCAATTTGCTGAATTCATTTTTCTGTGAATCGTTTCGCATCCTGGCCGAGAAAGGGCCCCGGGCGGACCGCAATCTTTTGTTATCTTTATCAGATTCGCTCCAGATTATCTTTGAATCCAATTATAAGAAATTAAACGAGCTATTTGCGAATGAGAATATTTAAATTTCTGTTTGGATGAAGGAATTAAGAAAATGAAAATATTTTTGATCCAAACGTTGCTTTCATTAATAAAACACCACATCTTGACCGAGCTTCGTTTGCAGCGTTAATTACTTACTGATATTTTAAATTGTAAAAATATTTTTCTTTTCGTGCCAGATATTAATATCGTTGTATTTTAATCAAGTTTTAACACGTGTGTATTAATGAGATCAGCTACCACATGAGCTGCGGACAGTTTCTTATTTTTCTTTTTTAACAAGGATGAAACGGCTACACAAACAGACTATTTAAAGCTTATTAGTTCAAATTTTTTCGGTCATTCCTTGCAAAACAATAAATTCTTCAAATATACATACCAAATAACAGCCTTCATATTTCTGAGGTCACCCTTGAGCTATATCTTCAGCCAAGATTAACATTTCCTAGTTTAAGATTATATGAAAACAATACAGCGCTAACAACAAAAACAATACCTCCGGCTAAGCGCTTACGGGATAATGCGAAAAGTTTTTATTAAAAGCGACGTATCCGCGATATATCCGACGATTGTACGGCCTCTACTCACATCCCTAACATGTATCGACTTTGTTATTCTAAAAGTTATCTTATCGCTCCGAACAATTTGGTTCTGTCGTCTTTTACTTTTATGCATATAATATAACGGCTGGTGTTATAAATAAACTGTGTATATGATATTAATGTAACGTAATGATAATCGCAATCCCTCTGTTTACCAACACAGTTATTATGTAGGTAATCTTCTGTTTAAACATTATTAATTAATAGGGTTAAGCTTACTGTTCGATTAATTAAGATAACAGCCGCAAGCTATCGGCGATCATTGAACAGCGATCTTTAATTGAAATGTAAGAATTTTTCAGTGCGACGCATCACTCTATGTGAATAATCATTTGCCTTTGCAAATAACCCTATACGGTCTTTAATTTCGACAGAAAGACGGTCTTTTGGTAATTCGTGGAGAAAATATATTAATTATCTTTTACAATATGATCATACCCCACCCAAGCATCAAGCATACAACGACACTAATTCTCTTTCTTTCGTTGATATAACTGTCAACTATCAGCACTCGGAGCATAATTTGTGAATGTTCCTTCGCCTTCTTATAAATGGCAGGAATTTCGCAGGAACAACGTTCTCGCATTCCACACACATATCCCGCATAAATGAAACGGGAGACGCCGCTGGCAATTCATTATGCATGTAAAATAAAGACTGAATTAAGCTCGGAAAACTCTGTATCTAACATGTCTGGAAACTTTTCTAAGATTAATATTAGTAAGAAAGTACAACAATCCCTGTTGCCTTATTATTTATATGTATAACTAACTGGCTTTTGCCCGCCGCTTAGCACGTATTAAATTCTGAGTAGTTTTATAGATGTTATTATACCTACATATGAATGAAAATTGAAGAAATATTTAATGATACCTACCCTTTTGGTGAAACGACTTGTTCAATATTAATTTATGACAAACAAAACATCTTTGTAAATTACGATAGTTTTTAATATATAAATCATAACCCTTGTCGACGAGACGTATCAAGTAAGTACCTAAAACCTTTACGCTTTTACCCTTACTTATAAGACTACTACACGTTTTAAGTATATAATTAGATAAAACTAAACCTACAAACTCAAATTGTAGGCATGTTAAGTCTCATATAATGACAGAAAACTCGAAAGTCTATACACGAGTAACTCCAACATAAAACAGTACAAATACTTACGGCACAATCATTGATATTGTTATATCAGTCGAGGTAGGAACAATTGATGTTTCAGTCCTATGTAGGTACCTACAGTTTCTAACAAAAGCAATAAAACCTTGAGCGCAAGTTCAAGAAGGCTCGTACATTCCATTCTCGGATATCATTAAATTTCAATTGACTCCGGCAAAACAATCCGCGTCGAGTTTCGCTCCGTGTCTACAGCATTTCATCTCGCATATTTCGTGATTTTAATTGCCCTATATATTGTATCCACATTTTCATCGTGTATAAATTAATCAGCAATTTTGTTATCATTAATAATCGCTTGTTTAACCATTAACTATTGTGACATGCGAATGCTACCGTAACTGTACAGCGAATACTGTATAACACCTATGTGTTATACATACTATTATATATCTAATTATTAAGGTATACATGACTGAACTGACTGAAATTTTAAGGATTTTATTCTTCGTCCTAGACTAATTGCGATTACGTTAAACAATCTCTGAAGCAGAATCAATAAGATGGGAAGTCGTAGTCCGCAAATCTAGTAACCGACATTATTTCTAAAATCAAAATAAACACAGCATTTTCATTTCTAAAATATCCTCTTGTTGTTTTTTTTTTATTCGCTTTAATAAAATTCACACCAGAGAATAAGCAATTTAAAAAAGATCCCTCGGGGACTACATTGAACCATTTCAATGAACTCCTGATCCTTTTTAAAAAGGAAAGATTACCATTACGAAAGCTTCGAAAAAATAAAGGGGATTGCTATTGTTGTTTTAATTACATTTGTTTGATTTCAAACATCATATTTCATTCAAAGTCTAAATATGAATGTATTAAATTTCTTAAATAATAGCATTTTTTATGCGACAAATAGCAAGTAAAAGCCTTTAGTTAGTTTTAATTACAAAAAACCCATTCTAATCGAAAACGGCTTTTAACTGTAACATATACATTCCAAAAATATATCTACGGCATCTGTAAAAAGGTTCTATTGTCTATAGGTAGTGTATACTCTATAAAGAATTAATAATGATATTGAAATGATTTAAAAGACTTGGTATTAAAATTTTATTTGTTTTGTATGAATCGAGGTAATTTTCACATGTCAAAAAATAATTTTGACCGGCTTAAAAAAAACGGATTTATTTTCGTTTGTATGAATATATTTTTCCACATCTTAGTAAGTGTATATAAAATGTTTCTAATTCATTACATTTTCATATAAGCCGCTTATAGAAAATGAATTTCATATTAAAAACCGTTCACAAATCCTAATGATGTAAATATTTTTAATTAAGTTAGAAACGCCGTTTTTATTATTTAAGCATCTATCAAAAACTACCTTTCCTCTTTCGTGAATGCTTTTATTTCAAAGCTCAAAAACTCATAACTCGATAATACCGATTGGTATATATTGCAAGAGTTAATCGAAACAGAAGAGAAAAAAAAATATTTTTAAATTAAAATCTTATAATTATAGATACCCAAAATGTTTTTTTATGTTTGTTTGTAATAATATATGACCATAGGGCTTGATTTCCCTCACTGACCCAACAACATCCCTAATGCGCGTAAGAAACGGGGTAAGTTATCCTCATCATAATATGTTAGAGAACCATCGTTTTAGATCTACAATATTTTCGTATATAAATATCGTGTACTTTTTGTATAACCACATATATTTTAAACCTAATAGTATTAAGTTATCTGTGACTCAATATTATATACCTATTAATTATTTATACTAAGAAATTAGATTGAATGTATTAGTCCTTTAATATAACGCCAAACATGTATTCGTTTAACAGACGATACGTGGTTAACGCGTTAACCTTGAGTTTTATTCCCATAAAGACGTAAAAAAATATAATATCACACAAGGCAGATCCCCCGCCGAAGTAAATCAATCCATTAACCACCACTGTCCCTTACCACACAAAGGGTTACACACATCACATTTATCATACGTCTAGCATAAGCTCATCATCCCATTATATATTACATGGATTAAGATAAAGAAACATCACAGTCACATCGTAACCATATAACAAGACATCGTTCATTATTTTACAGTAGATACAAAGTAATGTGACTACAAAAAGGCTAGTGCGTTACAGGGACCGATATTACTGAAACCATTAAAGTTTAAGAGACCTTTTATACTCATTACACACTGGAATAGCTTTTCGGTCTGCTGGATGAAGTGAGTCGTAAACCTTCTGAATGTACAGTAGAGTGTAATATAATGCATTACGAAGATTAGACGCCTCTTCTATTAAAAAATGAAAGAGCTGCGATGCGTGGAAGTACTAAATTTTTCTCTCTCAACGAGGAACTAATATTGAAGTGTGAATCTATGTATATATATATATATATATATATTTATATATATATATATATATATATATATATATATATATATATATATATATATATATATATATATATATATACTACTATATAAAAATAAGTCGGGTTTTCCTTCCTGACGCTATAACTCCAGAACGCACGAACCGATTTCCACGGTTTTGCATTCGTTGGAAAGGTCTCGGGCGCCGTGAGGTTTATGGCAAAGAAAATTCAGGAAAAAATTCTGCAGAAAAGCGGGAAAGTCTAATAAGTATATATATATATATATATATATATATATGACATCCATAAAATCGAATCTATAAAGTTTTCCTTTTATAATCATTGTAAATTATAAAATAATAAACCGCCAATTAGTTACTAACTAAAATTCAAACTCTCTCCTTAATACCCCGTGGGCAAAATGTTTGTTAATTAATAATCGAGGTTAATTAGTACAGGTTAGCTTATTTATAAATCCCACGACAACGGGAATGAGTAATAAAAACATATGTTAATTAATTTAATTAGACGTGTTATATTTAGCACTTGATAAGGACACGAACGCGACCTATGAATTTAATAGACTCACCTTAATCACAAGGAAATTTTGCTGAGTCTATTAGAATATTTAAACAATTTTTCAACCCGTCCAAAAGCAGGCGATCCATAAATTTCGCGCTACTCTTTCCTCTCCATTTATGAATCGAAAATGAAGAGTTACGACGTTAAGATAAGCCGCGTTTGCGGGCCCGCACTCGTAAATTGTTCAGCCGTAAATATTTATTAGAAACACAACGACAAATATGAACATTACCTGAACGAATGAAGAGAATTATGTTTGTATTTTTCGAATACCTACGTTTGTTCAGAGAACTAAGCGACGCATAGAAATAAGGGAATGTGTATGAAATACTTTGTATAAAAACAATTGACAATCATTTTCAAGTGTTCAATTGTATGGAAATGTGAGTTATTGCAAAATTTATAAAGGACGTAATGGTAAGGAAACTCCTTGCCTTTCACCGAAAGGAATACCACAATAATACTCGTATCTATAAAACTAGGAGAACAAAGATAAAAATTTTATTGTGATCCCTGTGTCCTTCAAAACCCACAATTTTGATAATGCACTTGAAAGTAAAAAAATAAAATGAGGACCTTATATTGTGCCAAAAGCTTCTAGTAATCTCGGGAATAGGGAATTCTAAATCCCATTCCATATAGGTTGCCACACACGAAGCAAGTCCCAGCAAAGTCACCAAAATATTTTCAAATGTCCTAAATCTGTGAATGCTAATGGTTAGCGGGTATGCGCTTACCACGAGGCGTTAGTCCATTAAAAAGCAATAAAAAAAACTACAGGCACATCTAAATACCTACGTACTAAATAAGCATAAAGCGCTTGTCATTTTGAAATTCCATCTTTGTTTCCTTTCAAAAGAATATCTTTATTTACAGCAGCACCCTTGGGAGCCATCACCCTCCCTGTTTACCCACCACTTGACCCAGAATTGTTAAAAGGATGATCGAAGCGTTGATAATGTATGCTCTTGCCTCTTATACAAGTTAAACATTATTTCGTATGGAGATCTCTTTTCGTATTATATTCAAAGACGACTTTTGCGACGTAGTAGCTATAAAAAGGCTAACAGACTGATTTTTGTGAATATTTCTCAAGCCTCATTATATAATACTAGCTGTAACCCGCGGTGTCGTTCGCGTGGTGCCCGGGTAAAAAGAAGCATATGTGTTAATTCAGACTTTAATCTATCTCTGTCTTAATTTCATACAGATGCGATAAAATGCTTTCGCGTGAAAGAGTTATAAACAGCCATACATCCATATTTACAAACTTTCGAGTTTATAAAATTAAATATATAAATAATTAAATAATAAATACTTATACTCAAAGATCACGTACATAGATAACGGTGTAAGAATTTTTTAAATCGGTCCAGCAGTTCAGGAACTGAGGAATTAATGCGCTTAAACAACCAGTTCAGAGTTATATTATTAGTACAGAAGATTAGATTTAATATACATATATTTTTAGGTACATTTATATATTGACAAAAACACAGACATTGAAAATAAGAACCCTGATTGGTCCTTGCCAGCGTCACGTGACCGATTAGAAACACGAATTGTGTCCCGCGAAAAAATAAGATGGCCGGGTATTCAAATCGGCGCTAGGGCACAAGTGCGTGGTTGATAATCGATAAACAGATTAATCAGATCTATTTGAAATATTATACATTGAAATAAGTAAGTTTTAATACGAATGCGACATGGTCCCAACTAAAACGTGTCGGCAAATCAAAAGATACCTATTGCAAAAAAAATTGCAAACATCGTTTAGCAATTACTACGGTCGTCTCTTAATTAGTTCTGTATAAAAACGCACTAACAAAAACAACCGCATTAGGTATTTGAATACGTCAATGCATCATTATAAAACTATGGTCGTCATTTAATATTTAAATGTCCTCAATACATTTAGTTACAGCATTCAATTCTTTCCTTTAAACTCAGCTTCGAACGACTTCGCTTTCCTTTCAATTTTCACATAATTTAAGATATGGTTCTTGAGCTGGATACACCATAAATATCTTTAATTACCACAGCGATGACACAAATGTAGGTAAGTCCGGGGGGTTCTAATGGATCGTTATTTCGTCAGCCGCCCCCTTTTCATCGGTCGTTTCGCTATCACGCAACCATCAAATTAATTTCCTCATGTAAATAATGCGTCAATACTTCATCCGACACTCAAAACCCGTAATGTTTAGGAGCTGTGAATTTAATACGCACTTTCGCAAACAATTAATTAAAGCAGTAAGGAATCTTAATTGCCTGGCATTTGTTAGTCGGTTCACAATTTCGTCTAAAGAAAACTTAATTTCGGAAACAATTAAGAATGGTTTATCCTCAAGTTGATTATTAGTTTAACTCAAAAGGCTTTGATATTAAACAATTTTGAAAAGCTTTTCCATTTACTTGATTTTACTTTGTTTTGATATGTATTTCATTTGCGTTACCCTTTTGTTTTATGACATTAAACCAAGCGTTCAATAAATATTTTGCTAGCAACTCGCGAGCCTTGGATAACAATATTTTTGACAAAGAGTAAATATCGAAACAAGAATGTCCAACTCGCTCGGGGTTTTACGATGTTTTGTCATTTCCATTTTCAGTATAAGCCGACTTGCAACCGCGTCATTAGATACCTACTGCCTGGCACGGAATGTGAAAAACCAAAATATACGAATATCCTCTTAATTATAAATATTTACAACCACAAATTCATCATAGTTATAATAGTTTTAATTATATATTAGATGTATTATTATTATTATTACCAATACATATACAATGAAATGAAACCCATTATACAGATAATTATTACTGTAAAATGCAAATCAGATCTATTAATACCTTCAATTATATAAAATTCAGAGACGCAGAGAGAAATATTACACCATGAATTATCGCACCATAAACAATAATAGAACAAGATAAAATACTTCAGCGGAAAACTGAAAGGCACATACATATATGTATATGTAGTTGGAATTGCAAACGTTTATCAGTTTCGTCAACACTATCACGATAACGTCACTTGAGTATGCTCGAAATGATTGCGAGTGAAATAATAAATTGATATGGCGCCA
Organism: Zerene cesonia; assembly: GCF_012273895.1. NCBI lineage: Eukaryota > Metazoa > Arthropoda > Insecta > Lepidoptera > Pieridae > Zerene > Zerene cesonia. Next base: position 2,551,427 of record NC_052121.1, on the reverse strand, counting down.
TGTGATTAATAGCAAATGTGCTCATTGGACCCACATCAAACCCCTGTCGGAGCCCGAGTAATTTCTTACCAGTGATTGTATTGCAGGTTCCCTCATACTCCCATGCTCTACAGACATGCGGGTGCTGATCTATCAATCATTACTTGCGACGCTTATATTGAGTTTATCACTCAAATTAGTCTAGTCACAGTCGTGTAATGTTAACCGCTTTGCGCGTATCCAAAAGTGTCCAGCGAGATAATGTTTTATAACCATATTACCTACTCGTCATACTGCATGTTTAATGTGAGATATCATTATTGAGGTTTTGACACCTTTTTGTGCCTCTAAATTAGATGTAATCAATAAGGAAATATATTGAATGTGAGTCAAATAGAATTTCAAATGTTGTCAAACAGTTGCAAGCATTCAACACGCGTGTTGTGTAATGTTCTGTGTGATCGTAAAGCAAAATGCAAAATAAAAAAAGAAGTTAAAATAAAATTTTGCAGCGTATTGATTTTTAGAACGAGGCTAATCCTATTTGCACGTATTCAACATGAATGTAGGTTGCAAAAACGTAAACAATAGCGATTCCGACGCATTAATTCAAGTCAAGTTTGCTTCTTTATAAGAGCACCTTGCGCATAAGAGCACAGCGCAATAAACATAGATGATGAGAAAAGAATTATACGGGCTGAACGGCTATTGTTCGACGGGGACTCGGTTAGCGTATCCAGTCTCGTGGCAGGAAAACATGCGACAGGCCCAACAAGAATGGTGGAACAATAGGAAGTGAGTCACTTTGCCTAAACAAAGTCTCGCGTCAGCCGCTCGTGCCGCTATGCGGCTTGTCATCTTTGTGCAAACAATAATGGAATCGAACGAAATCTTTAAAAATACTCAATCTTTTGTAGGACTTCAGAAGCATAATTCCAACACGCTTTATTTGCAATGAAATGATACACGTAAATATAAGAATATATAAAAATATTCGTAAAATATATTTTTCACATTGCATTCTGACTTAAGATCAAAGCCGCAAAGGTTTATACAGAAATAATGTAGGCACAAAGCAAATTTTGTATAATTGTCCCTTTATAACTTCATATTTAGATTATAATAATATTATTGAAATGGCAATGAATATATGACTAATAATGTAGCGTTCGTCGATGTTTACTTTAGTACTGGCAATTTCGGTGAACGCTATCGCTGTAGGCGATCGGCTTGTTACTATACAAAGCTCAAAAGCTTATGCTGGTTTAATATAAATCGTTATAAATTTGATAATGCCGTCACATCACAAAGGTGAACGCACGTCGGACATTCCATGAACAGTTTAATTAAGGTTAATTGTAACAATCGCAGGCGCAAAAGCCGATAAGTAATAACGAAGGTCGGTTTGCACATGGGCGATTATTTAAATTAAATAATCGAGGAAAACTTATTGACTTGGTATGCTATAAAACCGCAACTCACTGGCGAAAATACATCGTATGGTAACAGGTATAAGACAATTTATCATCGTCACACGAACAACCCGTTAGGCGTAGGTGGGTTTACAAAGGCGTCTTACACCTTTCCACAATACAACCCTTCCGTACAACCGGTTATTTTTATCGGAAAGAAACACAAATAAATACCTTATTAACATAATTAATAAGTAATAACGAAACGTCACCAACCATCCCGAATACTGATATTTTTACTTAGTGTAATGAATGGTCTAGAAATACATCAATTCAAGCAAATATTTCCAATATACAGTTGCAAATCTCAACTATGCTGACACATAGCTACTTGTGCTTGTAAATATGTCGATACGGTATCTAATACCATGGTCCGTTTAACAGAGTAATTCCGCCGGCAGCCCAGACGTACGTATTTTATATATATATATATTTTTCATTTGTGTAATGAAATTGGGAACATTACGATACGTTTTAGTGTGATATGTAATCTACACTAATATTATAAAGACGAAACTTATTATTTTGTAACTGTTATTTTTGTATGTTTGTGACGATTTACTCGCAAAAACCAACTGGACCGTTATGGTAAATTCTTTCAACATTAGAAAGCTATAACTTCAGTGCGTGCCATATATCACGTACCGATACTCCCGTACGGGCGAAACAGCTAGTGTTATATATGATTGTACAATCTAAACTACGTCCATGAATTATATAAATAAATGGCATTTGTAACTAAACCTTTATAGGTGCTAAAAATCATTTACCTCATGAATTCCAACATCATGTGACGTCACGCATTCGACTATCGAAGTATGTAAAATCAAGTAACTTTTTATTTTACACAAACTCAAACAACAGGAAAGGAATCCTTAACATGGACACAGGATACAAGAGACAATCTCAATTACCAGTGTGCTGAGGAAGTGGTTTTAATTTTTTACGCCAAGATCACGAGAGCTGGAATCATCGAAGTGACAAATTATTTAATGTTCACGCTACGCTTACCGCTGAGCCCTTGGTTTGACCGGAGGTGCATGTAGAAGCAATCTAGTGGAATAACCTGTGCGGCGAGACCTCCGAACATAGCGGCTAGTTTTCCTAACCTTAGTGATTGTTGGTACAAAAATGACATAACGAAGATTATTACGACGTAGAAGTAGTAAGTACGAAGATACGTTTAATATTATTAATTATAACATTAAACGGCTAACAAAAACTTCTAGAAGAAAAGACTTGATGGTTTTTTTTTCATAAAAATTAGTACAATAACAACACATAATAATAGATTTAAATTCGCTTATGGTTGACGAAATTAAAATATTCTAACCTAACTGTTGTTAATGTGTTTTAGTAAATAAATCATCAACGGGCCCGTCCCTAAGTGACATTTCCTTTCAAATAATTTAATATTAATGAATTGTGATTGTCCATAAACCCCTTAATAATCTCTTGTCAATGAGAAATTTTGAAAGAATAGAAAAAATTTGTTTTAAATTCTGTATCTACAAACAATTTGTTTGTAGATAATTTTATATCACACATTTCACATTAATAAATTTCTTTTATATTTGTCGAAAACAAGAAAACTTTGATAAAACAAGTGTTTATCTTCTGTTTTTTTTGTAGGTATTATGTTCCATTTTTTTGTGTAATCAAAAAATTCTTGAGAATCTAAAACATTTATCAACTATGTATGTACAAATCATATGTGTAAAAAATAGAAACAAATTAAAACTCAAACTTCCGCAACAATGAAATCTCCAGAACCTTCGCGAACCTATCCACTTGGCGATATTTCTCAAGGTCATGAATTCTCTTAATAAATAAAGCATCATAAATCTTTTAAACACGAGCTCAAGACTCCACAGAATTAAAGATATTTCAAGAGACCTTAGGATGGAAATATAATAATGATGATTTATTGTAAGCAGATGGAAATAATGGAGAGCGAGAAATATGCTTCATACACACAATTGTACATTTTTGAAGTGTAATAGATAGCCTTCAGGGAGATTGACATCGTGAGATGAATGACATTTTCCCCTGTTTTTTTTTCGACTGGATGTGGTCTGAGAAGACCTTCCTAAGAAACATACATTTTTGACATTAAATAATATCGTTCTTTTATTCCCCTTAATCGTTTATTTATCTTTTACTTCAAACATATTTGCAGCGGCCCTAACTCTACAATTGTTCATGGGTGGTGTCATACGTCTGATTGCTTACCATCAGACGTACCACCAGCTCAGATGCCTGCTATTATATAAAAAATCTAATCTAACGACTAATATTGGTGTTATGATAATGATAATGGACTTCTAAGTTTAAAGCAATCAATATAATAATGCAGGGCAAAAATGAATGTAGATAATATAAATATAAAGGCTATATATTTATTCGCTTTTTATATTTTTCCGTTGATTCAGGATAATATGATAGACCCATGAAGTTATTAAATTGTCACTGATCAAAAATATAAAACAAACATACAGGAAAAAAATACAAACATACAGGTGAACCTAATGAAAGCTAATTGTGTAAATGTTAATTATGAATTGAAAAAAAAATCACCATATACGAGCATACGTAACGTAATTGAAAACCCTAAAACGTTTATAATACTTTAAATGGTGTATTTTTATTTCAAAGCTAGGCTATTACTATTATTCATACGCTATTTTAATTACTCAGATATCTCATTACATTCTCGCTACTCACTATTGCGTTTTTGTTTAAGATCTTTCCAGTGTATGAGCGAAACTATCCCATTTTACTTTAATTACGTTGAATTAAGTTGAGCTTGTAATTGTAATACTTTACTCGAGTTAAATTTATTTAGATTACCATCGTGCTAGTGGAAGGGCAATCTTAGACCATTCATAAATTCTTAAATGGTGCGGCTTGTAAATTTAAAAGTATATATATATATGTATAGATTACACCGGTACCTTCCACAAAAGGGATCAGAAATTTAAACGTTGCTGGTAGCAAATGGCACAGATAAATTAACATAATGGTAACTTGTGAGTTATGCAGACTCTAGTCTCCACATGAATTCTCTCTCGACTCCGGTTAAGCAGTGGTTAGAGATATTTGTACGTGTATTGCGACGGTTGAGGTCATCCTACATCAGAACTTCCGGGAATTCCTAAAGTTTCTGTATGGAATGTGACTAGATAAAATTAAAACAACATGACTACTCGTTGTTAATAGGTCAATACAATGAGAAATAACGTAGGTGATGAAAATAATAGTTTAGATAAATAACATAAAATTTTTAGTTACAATATTATATACTAAATATTTAACAACTGTCTCTTTATTGAACAAATTTTTGAATTTCGTAATATGTATTATGTACTACTATTGGACTGGACTTTAAAAAAATCACGGTGTCATTAAATTCCTACATGAATACCTATGACTTTTTCGTATCTGTAGTCATATATACTTAAAATTTTAAACATTTTCCCATTTTCTGAAATCTGAAGTACCTACACAACGAATTAATCAATTTCCCAATAATCCGGTCCTGTGTCCGGTTTTCCGAAATTAAAATAATTTAATATTTCTCCTTTCGTACGTATAAAATATATATATTTTCCAATAAACGTATCGTTATAATCCCGGACCATAATGGAGATTGTTATTCAAAAGATTATTATTTTTATTAGGAGAGCGATCGTACGTGCTTCGACCACGGAATGCGCGATGATCGATACTTACCTAGCTAGTTGTATTCTATCATAAATCTACACATATATCCGTAGTCAAATATGATTAATAAAATGAGTACATTATTATTTAGTACATATTATTAACTATGTGCTCAAATATCATAAAAACATTAAGACTTACTTATTAGATAATTTATAAAATTAGCTGTATGCCCGGTTCCGGCATTAATTTTTGAAATCATCTAAATATGATCAATTTTTTTAATATATATAAACATTTGAAGGATAACAGTGAAAAAAAAGTTTATAAAATCCACTGTTAACACGTTCTAGGTGATCTAACTAACACGACTAGAGAAGCGGGATCCCGCGACGACCATTGTGGTCCCCGGATATAAAGCCTAATCAAATCATTTCCGATGAGCGGCTTTCGTCCGAAAGAGTAACAATTAATACACACTTGGAAGTTTATAGGAAACAAATTTTCGTGTTTTTAATATTTCTTGTTATGAAATAAAAAAATATATATTTTTCATCATATTACTTAGGATATTATTATAGGATGATTATTTTACATGCTTATTTAGAGGATGCAAATTTATACAATTCTATATAGAATATTCGAAACTTACATTATGATATGAAATCGTGACATGTTTCATTTGAATTCTTTAATTGGTTTCTGCGTGAATCACGGTGATGACGAAAAATTATAGACAGCGATATAATAATTCAAAAATAATTAGTATCAGTTATGAGATTTTTTTATATAATAAGCGATTTGAAAGGATGGACTTTATTCTTTTTATTCAGATTAATAAAAATAACCAGAATAAACAGCTTAACGGAATATTGTTTATTTTGTTTTTTCTTTCTATTGAAAGATGATTAAAATTGTTTTTAATATTTTCGCCTTTCCAAATCAAAACAAAAATAAAGCTCAGGCAAGTCTTTAAGAAATTCACGATACAGTTATGATGACGCGTTCTCAAAACAAGATAGTTATCGAAATATACCGATAAAGCACATAACGCGGACTGGATGTTATTTCGTAAAACGTCCATTAATTTCTTTCTTTGCCAATGCTTTAGAGTCACAAATTAAATTGGTATTTGAAGATAAAGATGTAATCTATTTGTGGCAATAAATTTCAATATATTTTCATTTCATCACAACTCTTTAATCTACAACTCTTCCAAAATATCTTATTTTTATTATGTTTGCAAATGCAACCTTAAGGCAACACTAATAACAGCCTTTTTGTTTTGAGCCTAGAATCTGGTTATTTAAGTGGTTACTTTTACATATTTATTTATTTATTTATTAATTCTTTATTGCTCTTAATAAAGCTACAGAAAAAACTTAATAAAGTTACATATAAACAAATGGCGGCCTTATCGCCTCGCTTATATATGGTTTATTGTATAGAAACCATTGTTGTATGAATAAGCGTAACCTCAAAATAGTAACATCAACAATGTTATCACAAACCAAAAGTGACATAACTTATTAAAATTATTCTACACTATATTAAAGCTCGGAAAATATTCTGAAATTATGATCATAAGGATTATAAAAAATAAACTATGTCCTCTCTCAGGTCTCAAAATATCTCTGTACCAAAATTAATCCAAATTGATTTAGTGATATAGGTATGAAGGCGAGACAGAGTTACATTCGTATTTATAACATCAGAACATTAGGTTTTAAAGTGTGCCTGTAATTTTATTACTTTTATAATATTAGAAAAAGTGTGTCTTATAAATCACAAACTATTGTATTCATCATTAACAAATGCAATTTTCGCATTAAAAGCCCATCAACAAGGTTAAATTAAGAAACAATTTTTGTTTATAAAATTGCCATTCAAACTTTGGTAGATGATTGTAAGTTTATTCAAAACCATTTTAAAATAAGTCATGAGGTATGAAATCCATAGAATCACAAAAATCATCACAATCTTCCATCATAATCGTCACAAATTACATATTCCCAATTTCACTGCCATCCTTACCAGCGTTAGGAGCTGTTTAAGACATATATTCAAAATTATAAATCTAGTTTGCATTTTTAGACGAGTTTGGCTTGCTATTCACAATGTAATTTTAATTAAATTTACAAGATTCATATCTAACATATCAAGCTCTTAATTCATGAATATAAAAATATCACAGAAAAAAAATTCTGATATGATACTAATAAAGTTTTACTTAAGAACACACCTAAAATGAGTCATAAAAGATGATAAGACACTTGTAAAATACTTGTTTCTATACACATAATATAAGAGCACTTAGCAAACAACCAAAACATTTTAAACTATTACAAATACACACAAATATTATGGAAAACTACACAAGTACTATTATGGTAATATAATGAGTTCAATTAATTTAGTTGTAAAGGCATTCTAAGCATGAAATCTTAGTCAAAACAAAATTTACATTATAATTTGTGTGGGCAAGAACCACTTATAATAATTTGATACATATAACATGTATAATCAGATAGAAAGAGTGCACTTATCAATTAAAGTGTTTTCTTTCACTTTATCAGTTAAATACATAGCAATTTTAATGTATTACATACCACATACAAACGAGTTGCAGATCATTTTATGATACTTTTTGTATAATATTTGTAGTATAAGTAATATTTTTATTGCCATAGTGCAAGTATGTTGGGGTGTATTGATACTAACAGTTACTTTATACGTAAAGTATCAATTTATAATTACGAAAGTTTATCAAACTGTACTTACACAACCATGCCGTAAGCACCCTCGCCTATATATTGCAGATTTTTATATCTAGGGCCAACTTCAAACACCTGCCCGCGAACAATTTCCGCATTCGGATTGGTGGTAGTAGCAGCTGCAGCCTCAGCCATGGTGACACAACAAACGGGAATACCACTTAACCACAGCACAAGTCAAATGTTTACAATTTGCTCCTGTCACAGTACTTCAAACTCCAGTACTCAAAATTGCACAGAGCACTGGAACCTTACTAGTTCGTACACATTAATCCACTATGGTTTTCTAACAATGAACCAAAACAAACAGCTTAGCCGACCTACATTATCCAGTAATGAGACAACTGGCTTATCATTCTCATTCGACCAAGCGCCCGACTTTTTTGGACACTCCCGTACGGACGCAATACCGTTACAAAAGTGAGTAAGATAATTTCGTCTATCTCTTTCGTTGAGGAATAAAGAATAGCGACTGGCATTTTGGTGTTTGGATACTCGGAGCAGATTTGTGACGTAGATCTCGATTCAACAGGTAACATAATATTGAACTACGCTATATTTTGTTGAAGGAAATAGTATTACATATTTAAATATTGTCAAAAAGAAAGGAATTCCTTTCTTTACGCATACGTATTAATGTTAGTCGTATTGTAATATGTTTTCCAATATTTAAGGAATTTTATACAAAAAAAATATTGCTCTTCTAATGAGTTTCTCTTGTTTATTTAATACAAAGAAGTGTAATTTGTGAATAAATAAGTATCATTTTTTGGTAGGTAATTTTTTTTTTATTTTACCTACTGTAGAACTTCAAAAACATGATGACAAGCGTTCGTGTGAATATCTGCCATTGGCCAGTAAAAAATAAATAAAAAAAAACTTCAATATCAATGTCAAATGTCAGTTGTCACGACTGACGGCACACTAAGTCGTAAGTGACAGTACAATATGATAATACTTTGACATAAAGCTTGGCTTGATGAATCGTGTATGTAATGGTAAAAGTGTATTTAATTAAATAAAAAAGCAGGGCTTTTACAAACTGTGGTGGTATTACAAATAAGATAGCTTTTTAAATTATTTGAAAAACTTAAATTATCGGCTTCCTACAAAGTTCCTATATATTATTGTATGGAAACACGTACAACTATTAGTATCAAGTGACCTCGTCGGCTTGAAGGTCTATCGTGCACTTGTTTAGGTATGTCGGTTTGGTCAGCCAGTACTGTCGGCAATAATTATCACTGCGGGCATCCTCCCAGTCGATATAGTCATTCTAACAATTGGTGTCCAAATTTTACCAAGGTATGCTACTAAAATATCCTAAATTCAAACTAATTTGCTAACGTTGGCCAATATATTTAACGTTGTGTATGTACACAATTAATCATTTTAATTAAGAGTACTGCAACTGTTCACATTTAATCAGTATAATTAATGCATTTCATGATAATCATTTTACATATAAAAAAGACTCCAGTTATACTTCAAAATATTACTTTAATTTTTAAGAATCATAGGAATTCATTTAAATTAATATATTTGTAATGTTTTTATTTATTTTTATAGAGAAGTGACAGGTATTTTTAAAAGGGTTGGTAAAATTGATTTGCAGTGAACATTGAAGAATAATTCCACTTTAAAGTAATGTGAGTTTTTTTTAAATACTATCATAGCAGTGGGGAGTCATTCAGGTTCATAGACGGCCTTGATGCTTTATTATTATTAATGGTGACAAATTAAGTGTATTTTAATATTATATGTGCATTTTACTTAGCATAGGCAGTGTTCATTTGCTTTGTAGTACTTGCTATAGCTAAACCATTTTTATTTACACAAGAGATTTCACTGAGAGGAAGTGTTCATATTTATAATGTCACATGACACTAGCCAGTCTTTTTAAGTTACAACTGTTCTAATGAAAATTCTGTTTTCCTCCGTAAGATTCTGCATATAAACTTTCATTATTATGCTTTGATGTAACTAACTGCTGTTCTATTTTTAAAATGATTATTAAATAAAAATATTCTACTTTGGATCAAATGTAACTGTGGTAGTTTTTATTTTCTTTTGGATAAGAAAAAGAATAACTGAGGTGAAATATTCATTGAAAGTAATTAGAAAAACCTTTCATGATTTGTAAGTTTCGACAAAAATCTTTTTGCAATCTTTTCTGAGACAACAATTGAATTTTTTAAATTAATTATTGCCATATAAATTTTAAGAAATTATAGCATAGTTACAATAAGTATATGAAAATACTCTTATGCTATATTGACTACTTATGTAACACTTATTTTTAAATTAAAACTCTTAATTTAACCAATTTTATTGATACCGTTTACACTATATTTCAAATTAAATTACTGCCTAATTAAAGTAACACTGGGAATTAAATATTTATTTTTACACAAATTATATTAAACTAGGAATCTTATTTTTGTTTCATGCATTCATTTCTCAATCCTTCTTATTGCTTAAGTTTTAAACATAATTTTTCTAAAATTGTACTAATTTGTATTTCCTTATAGCAAATAGCCATACTTATTTGTGTCATTCCTTTGTTATGAATAACACATCATTGTGATATTTAAGGTGTCTGTTTTGTGGTTTCATCTTTAACTTGTTATTTGTATTCTTCTCAGTCATAGAATTAATTTAGGATAAATTTATCATAGTTATTGTTATCTCATGTTGTTTGTCATGTAATGTTGAGAATAATTGGTTATTTTGTGATTTGTCATGCAAAACATATCATTTAGAATGAGGTGCGTTATTTTGTGATTAAATGAAATGCAATACCAATATTTTCATACATAAGCAAGCATATATTCTTATTAGCAGCACAAGTGCGTGATGTCGAACGAACCAGCCATACAGTCAGATGATGCCCTTCACACACCAGCTTATTTATCATGGAGGAAATTGCAGTTGAGTCGCGCAAAACTGAAAGCATCTAGTAAAACGTCAGCACTATTATCTGGATTTGCAATGGTATGTGTTTATTTTTTTAAATAATGTTCCATTAAAATATGTTAAATAATTATTTGAAAAAAAAGTTTAATGCACAGAACAAGTGAATGAAAATGGTGTCATAATATTCTGCAATCAATTTATTAACACTGAGTAACATGCAGATTATTATAGAAGTATCGATATTATTTTCATTTCCGTTTTTTTTATAAATAATATTAAAAATATGTACTACACTTCCTTGGTACACCTGAGCATAGAACTAAGTGTCTCAAATTCAATTACCAGTTGATACTAATAAAAAATATTGTTGTCCAGTAGACCAAAAGTATAATTATACCCATCAAGGGGATAACGACATTCATAACTATATTAAGTACCCCTAGTAATAAATTGCATGTACTTTTACAGGTTGCCATGGTAGAAGTACAATTGAACACACCAACAAATGTTCCACCTGGTATGTTGGTAGCATTCACAGTATGTACCACATTGCTGGTTGCTGTGCATATGCTGGCACTCATGATTAGCACCTGCATCCTACCAAATATCGAAGCCATCGGGAACCTTCACAGTATATCACTTGTACATGAGTCTCCACATGAAAGGCTGCATTGGTATATAGAAATAGCCTGGGCGTTTTCGACCCTCCTTGGCCTTATCTTATTCCTAGTAGAAATAGCGATACTATGCTGGGTTAAATTCTATGATCTTAGTCCACCAGCTGCCTGGTCAGCTTGCGTTCTCTTGATACCCGTAATGATTATATTTTTAGCGTTTGCAATACATTTTTATATGTCACTGGCGACACATAAGTATGAGGTTGTCACTTCAGGCATAAAAGAGCTGGAATTTCTTAAAGAACAAATAGAGTTGGGCGACCATGACTCGCGTATGAATAATATGTCGCTGTTAGATCAGGCTCGAGTTGTCTGAGTCTGGTTATGTGTTTTAGTGGGATTGTTAGTTTTATTTTAATATGGCAATTTTGATAATGTATTGAATTTTGAATTTTTATATTGTTATTATAGATGCAGTATGCAAAAACCTTAGGTACTTAAGTGCTAATGTATTGCTGCACAATATTGAAACCCAATTAACTTGGTTTGTCTAGATTTCCATTTTTTACCTTTTTACTTCTTCCTTTTTTCGACTTTGACTGAATCTCTACTTATTTGTATGTAAATTGGTGTATGGAAGATTTATTTCAAGTATATATAATATTACAGTTTAATTTTTAATTAGGTTTCCGCTCGCGGCTCGTCCGCTTGGACTACAAAATTACATACTTCGTATTCGGTAAAAAGTGGCAGTATGAATTTTTTTAAGAACTCCAGATGCGTATGGATCGTCAACTATTTATTTTAGCAAAAAACCTATTTAGAAACCTAAATTTCATTTCTAAAGACCCCTCTAGTTATACCTCGTTCGATTTTATATTCGCAAATTTATGTTTAATCACTCGGTTAGGTTAGGTTAACATATGGATAGCCACCCCTAAAAATTATGTTGTTGTATGAAAGTGAGCCTATAAGTTAAACCTAGCCCCTGCCCAGTGATGTTAACGTAATTGACGCACATACAATCAAGAAAATATAAAAAATACAAACCATTGTTTTGGGGTGTATAAAAAATAGATTTTGCGTAGCAATCACTTCCTCTAAAATAATGTTTAATATGAAGAAATGATTTACTGTTTTATTATAAATTATGTATTGATAATATATTGACTTAAATATTTTATATAGTATTAGATTCTCAAAAATAATACGAATAATTAATTGACTGATACTAATCAGTTAAGAAAATCTAGAAAACTCTATTTTATTAAAATTTTGTATATAAACGTACATTTCATTAGTGCACGTTTTGAAATGAACTTGAAATTTTACCATCATTCATTGATAATGAAACTTCCAAATTAGATTTATTTTTTGTGTATTTAGTTTTAATTATTTTTTTATTATCAATTATTAGAATTATATTGGGCATTAGTAAAATGTAATATTATTTGAAAATAAATATTCTACAAATCAAATAGGTAATGCTGCAAGTATAATAAAGTGATTTTTTTATGACTAGACAGTAGACCTTATTATACGATCAATTATAAAATTCGAAATACAAAGGTGTAAGTGCAATACGGAATATCAATATAGTTCATACATAGTACTTATCGCTAATACCCTCGTGGATTTCAGTTTACGTAATATTTGATAATTTGATTTTAGATCATCCAGTGAATTTTACATTAAAATGGAATCAGACCTTTTTAATGTGTCTCGGAAAAGAGGAAAGACAGTTAATGAAATTTGTCTTGACCTCTGGTAAGAAATAATAACGAAAGTTGAAGTTGAAATAGTTTCTTCACCCTAATTGCAGTACTTAATTTTTATATTTAAATGTATATAAAATATTTTTTTAAGCGATTAGCACACTGCCATGCACCATTCTGTGTAGAGCGTGAATACACTCGTAAGACTTTAACGTTGCTTGTTGTGTTGTTGCTTTGTAACGAATACCTACACACACACACACAGGCTACACTGCATGGTGCGTGGCAGTGTGTTAATCATTTTAATATTTATAAATGTTGAAAAACAATTTCAATATGGCCAGAAATGACAAATCTGATCAAACTGCTTCAAAGTAATCTCAAATAATTTACGAAAAAAGTTCAAGTTCAAGTTCTGTCTATTCCTATCCTACCACACGAGCAGATAAACTAGCTAAACTAGGTACTTGAAGTAAGAGCATAGTGAATTTTTCGGGTGGTCTATTTAATTAAACTGATTAAAATAATAATTATTCTCCTGGCTTGGTCCAAGATGTTCAAATTTACTAGTATCTTGGCCCAAGCCTGTTGTATAATTACCATATAACTTCACTTCAGATAAGTTCATTTTATTGTACAATTATGGTTCAAAAGGAATACTTAAGTAATGTAATTATTGAAATATGCTGTGATAGACAAATGACAGTAAATCCCTGTCAGTTTAATATAAGATTTTATTAAAATTTACATTGTATTAAGAATTTGTATGATTGATAAAACTAATGATCTGGTAAAAGTTCCGAAGTAAATTACATTTGATCAATACAATATTTCAGTGGTTTTTTTATTACTCCTACCCTTTGTTGTAACCAAAACTGGCTTTCTTCCAGGATTCTTCTCGAATCTTGCAAAGAATTCTGTAAACAGGTACACAGGTAAGTAATAAGCATGAATTTATTTAACACAAAGTGATCATTAATAAATGCTTTTGAATCGAAGCTACGAAACTCGACAAGCGCTTAAAATGACAATAAATTTTCAGTTTTTTTTTTTTTGTAGCGCCACAACGCCCATTCACTGCTATCAGACATATCATACTAGTCGAGGGTCTGTATGATGATAATGCAGTCTTTTTGACGATTTTTCGTATCACTTACAAACTCTTAATATAAATTTCACATTAAAACTTACATATGGTAATGGATATTCAGTAGGGAAATCGCAAAATTGTCGTATTTCAATGTCCGACATCTTAGACATAACACAAATGTCCTGTTGCCAACATCCTTCTTGTAGTTGGCCTGAATGCAGGTGATAGAATCTACCAATACCATTCTTTGTATCATTTTCCCAATTACCTTCGTAACGATTGCCATTTTCTATAAAATAACTTTTAATTCGTAAATATAAAACAATAGGTAATAGTATTCTTAGTTCTGATTAATCTAATACCTTGTACAAACATTCCGAGACCCTCCCTTTTATTGATATTCCAATAGCCTACGTAAAATGTACCATTAGTATACCACAATTTGCCGTAGCCATGTCTAAAACCTTTTTTCCAGAAACCAAAATAAATGTCTCCGTTCTCATAGTATCGCCAACCAGTGCCCTCTGGTTTACCTCTCACCCACTCTCCTCTGTATTCGAGTTTGTAAGTTCCGTTTGGAAGTTTATTACTTAGAGCTCCGAAACCATGCCTATGAATATTAAGATCTTTAGTCATTTAGTCCATAGTCGCACTTCGAAATCATATCTGTCTTACCGGTAGCCTTTATACCAGTCGCCTTCATACAGTTTTCCGGTACAGGTTACAAATACTCCCTTTCCTGTTATATTAAAAATTTAGTAAAATTTCTGAAGCGCGAATATACTTCAGAAAACCTACTGCGCTTTAAAAAATAGCTGTCATTGAATAATCCAAATAAAACAAAAAATCGAAACATGATTTTATATCAACTAGACTACTCATATAAGGGCATATAAGGGCATATTGAACGATAAAAATGTTATTTAATAAGAAATAGTAGTGTTTTAAATAAGTATAATGTAATCTATAGCTACCAATCATAAAACTGAAGAGATTGTTTGACTGCGTTAATCACAAACACTATTAGACCGATATCAAAAATTCTTTCTCCCATGGATGTGTACATAATACTTATGTGCTGAAGACTAGATATATACCTAGTACCACGAGCCAAACTATTTACAATGTCTAGTTAAATATTCTACAATCTAACCTTCTTTTAAATCTTTTTTCCAATCGCCGATATACTTATCAAATCGAGATGTAAAAATTGCGTGATGCTGTCCATTTTTAACAGCTTTCTTCTCAGCCGCTATTAACAATGGTGTAAAATTTCGAGGTTTATGATAAAATGGCATTTTTAAAACATGTCAGTTTTATTAAATAACAAAATAAACATAGCCATTGTTGATCATATAGACAGTTTCGTTTTTTAATATTCTATTAGATTAATAGACCTACGGCTACGACTTATTGAGTGTTGTCATTTTTATGAAAACTTTTTAACTTTAAATACTATGATTAAATCCAAATTGAGCGGAATGTGTTAATTAAAAGCTTTAAAAGAACTATCACAATATATTTTTTTCACTAAAATATTTTAAATGAAACTCCACTTCTTAATCTAAACATTTATTAAATCTATATACAATAATTTAGGCTGTTCCATGGGCTTTCTTTAGACCCCTACTAAGGTCGACCATTTGTTGATAGTACTCTTTAAAGCCTTGTAAAGCTAATGCCTGTTGACTCTTCATAGAAGATGAATCTTTGATATATTTATCAACAATATCTGTGCATTTGGTATCTAGTTTAATATCCTCTTCAGTAAGTATTTCTGGCTTGGTTAGCTGAACAGGTTTTGGTATGATCTGAAAAAAAAAAATTATAATTATGAGAATAGACACGACGAATACTAATATTAATTAACTAAGTACTCGTCCTGGCTCCATCTGGTTTACCCCTTTATTCTTCACAATATTAGTATAGATAGTAATCTATACTTATTGTTTATTTGATTTATAGGTAATATTTAGGAATGACGTAACTACAGGGTGGGGAATTTCAACTGCCAATATTTATATGTTTCATTTTATATGTGGGAGTTGAACTTGCTTTGGCACGAATTGGGCCAGCTCATAGGGGAAAGTACCACAAAAGTCTTTAAATAATTATGTAACAAATTTTGATGGTTTTATTTAAATTATAGTAAGATTCAAGAGGAAGGTTTATATGCATAATAACATCCATTAAACTACTGTCGAATTTATTTTATTTTCGAACATTTACTTGACGAAATCTATACCTACAGTTGAATTAACAAAAACTTGCCTCAGACACCAGAGCATTGCTGTCCTCTCCATTTGAAACGTCAGCGTGGATAGCATGCCGCAACGAAATCAGCAACACTGCTTCGCGAATTGCAGCACCCTGTACCAGTTCCAGCATTAAATTGTCCATACTGTGATGCCAGGTGAGGTAGAAGGCTAGTGGACCGAAATGGCGTGTTGACCTGTAAATGATAAATAATAGTAATTTAATCAAGAAACGGGAGTAGTTCTTACTTTCCACTTATTAAGTACTTTGTTCGAGACAGTTTATATAAATCCTTTTTGACAAAGTTGAAAATAAATACAACTTAATTATACTTCATTCAGACAAAAATAATAGATAGATAGATATTTTAATTTATTATATATTCTCTAACACATGCTAGAGAATTAAAAATATCAAAATCGAGCGTACTTGATAGCGTCGTTATTTTTTTACAAAAAATAAAAAAAAGAATAACAATTTTCCATCACTAAAATTATAAACATTATAGGACTTTTTTCTTGCTATCATCAAATACAGTAGGTTTCCGAGACGCTTGAGTAAATAAATATTGAGCATCTTGTGCTCCCCTACTAATAAACTACTTTGACATTTATAACAGGTGGAGAGAGAAAATACCTAAGTAAATCAAACTTGCTATTCATATCCACATGCTGGTAGGTGATGCTGGTTATCTCTTGATATTTTCGTTCATCTGGTTCATATTGCACGCATGCTCGGTCCAATATGTATTCATATTTCTCTCGCTCCAACAAACTGTCAAACTTATCTTGTTCGGAAAATACCTTCGGCTCTCGTAATTTGCGGCCTGGTATTGGAAAATATATCTGCAAAAACATTTACTTTTGTGAGTTTTAACTAGTACATGCTTTGAACTTTTTGCTTTAATTTGTAGTAAAAGGTTTAACTTTTCTTTTTTTAAACAAATTGCTATAAAGAAGTTAATGACTTTAATTTAATGAAAAATAATGCATTAAATTGCATACAAAAAATTACGAATTCACAAGTTTTCAGCAGTCAATCTCCCTGATGAAATTATCATCAAAATATGATCCAGTGATTATAACTGTACAGTAACATATAGACTATGAAGAAACCTCTTCTGGGTGTGTGGTGGGTGTTATATAAAGTCATATAAAGAAAGCAGTTATAAGAACCTGATTCAGTCTCTTCTTGGTGTCTTGATCACAAGATTCCAGTGTTCCATCTGGTTTCCTGAAATGAACAGACCCATTTCTTATGAAGTGAAAAGGTTATGTACAAAATACAGAATGGCCTTACATTTAACAATTTTAGTTACAAGTTACCATTTAAGAAAGAAATTGTAATTGTGATTGTGTTACCACATAAACAAAAATTCTACTGAGAATAATTAGTTCAACCATGATCTATGCAAAAATACAAGAATTCAATGATTATAAACATGTCAGACTACAAGGGGATTATTAGCCAGGGGACACTACTGGGGCTCCACTGTATTGTTGTTTAAGGAGACACTGACGGAAATTAATATTATGATTCTAATTATTTGCTTTGCATTGATTTGAGATTACAAAAATAAATATGTTCGTACATGATCATTAACACTATTTTTGTCTATGTTAGAAATTTAAAATAAAATAAAGTAAATCTTACTGAATTGCACATACAAACCTTTGTATAATAATTCTATGTTCATTATCAATACCAAAAGTAATATCTGTGAACATATATGTGCTGTTATCATATCCAACTATAGCTGGGTCCTTTGAAAGAACATCTTCAACTGGTTCAAGAATCTACAACAACGAGATATATATACAACACTACAGACAACTGTATACAAACTTGTCTGTTAACAAAAGAACATTGCATCTTTGAAAATATTTTCACCTTTACAACAGGAGGCATCTGTAATAATCGATCTGCACTTTTATTAGCTATCTGTCTCTCAACATTTAATTCTTCGTCAGTTAGAAACTTATATATAGGCGTACGCAGAACAGGACCAGAACCATTAGTTCTTTTGCGGAATACTTTCGCGAAATCAGGTCTTGTTAATCTTTTTAAGAGAATTTGAACACCTGATGAAAAAAACTTCGGCGCTGGGTTATCTTTATCTGGAAATTAAAACATTATTAAGTAGTAAATAAAATATTAAAAAATTGAGACTAAATTAATAAAAATATATTCGATAAGAAATTACCATAGACAGATGGCACAATACTTAATTTTCTACATGAAACTATACAAGCCTGCGTCTCATTATATTTAACAAATATGTGTTTTGTATTAGATCTTACGAATTTTAATAAAGACATGATTATTATTTAATCTGAAAACATAACCTAAGCGAAATTTGAAAGATGAAGATGGGTGATTGACAGCTTTATAATATATTAAGTACACTTTAGTCCACAGAGTAAATAATATTAGAAAAGAAATGTAAAGTTACCAATATCGTTCAATTGAAATACTTTTTGGTTTGGCTTTTGGGATTCAAATTGGGTTTTCTAAATTAATTAAGGGAAGAAGACTGTCCTACTGTTGATAATTAAATTAAAGTTGAAAGTTAAAAATTAAAGATAATAAACTCACATGACTGTATGTGGTAGTCGAGCACGCTTCGGCACGAATTGGGCCAGCTCGCACCGGGGAAGTACCACATCCCCACAGAAGACCGGCGAGAAGTAGCATTCTGCTGTGTTTCGTTCGGTGAGTGGGGGAGCCGATTTGTAGAGATCTGCCATGGGCCTTATGTATTCCCACCACCTCCATTGCCGACTGTGACATAAAAAAAAACATTGGGCGGTAATCCTTCTAGTACTGCCCGTTCATTTTTGATTTATTTTACAATAATAATTATTGTTAAATTATTCCTTAAAAATATTGACTATTTATAAAGGTCAAGCATAAGAACTTTAATCAAGTTTTGCGTATCAAAAAGCGATGTCACCTTCTGAAATGCCTTTTTAATTAGGCTTCTAAATGGCTCTGAGGACCTGACCTAAAATTAAGGATGCTAACTCACTGAATGCGATTACAATTTCCTAAATTCAGTGACGACTAAATTTATGGTAGTGTAGTAGACCCGAAGGAAAAAAACCGCATACGTCTATCAATGTCACATTTTGAAATTGTCAATGTCGTACTGTCGTCCTAAATAATAATATTGGAAACTTATTTTTGATCTATCCATATTAATATAGAAATTTAATTATTTTTTAAAGTAAAAGCCGAAATTATTTATGTCGAGAATTATTGGCGATGGCAAAAAGAAAAATTGGAGTCAACAATATAATTTACGAATTGGATAATGAAGATCTCACTGCCAGTAGCGACGACGAGGGTAAAGAATGTAAGATTATATGTACTGAGCATAATAAAGTCATTGAAGATGCTAAAAACTCCTTAAACGAAAGCGATTCTGTAATCGAAATCAGTGATATTGATTTGTCTCGTGATACTGACCACAATAGCTCAATTAATGAGGTCTCAAATAATGGAGGGAAAACGGACGCGGACAGTTTTAAAAAGGATATAAAGAACAAAAACTTCACCAATGAATGTGAAAGTAAACTCAATGGTTGCTTAAAAGATGGACACAGTGCTGAAATGTGTAAGACAATCATATTTAATGAAGATATTGACATTGATTCCCCTGCATCTGTTTCTAACAGTGACTTAGGTGTTGTTGGTTGTGAGAACAGAATACCATTAGTAAGTGTGCGATTTAGAGACAAAATCATGGCGAAAATTTATAAGAAGAAATTGAAGGATTTTATGCTGAAAATGATTAAGTTACATGACGCTGAAACATTTTCTGATGACAATGACACTGATGTAGAGTTAGATATTTGGCCAGAGGACTTCAGTGAAGAGGAGGTTGAGAAACCATCTTTACCACCAGCCTCCGACGATAATTTGTTTTTTGTTGACACAGACCCTCAAAGTATGAATATTGACATACCAATGTATGAGCAGGTGAGGATTCCTCTGCATCTGTATAAATTTGACTCTGATATTAAAAACAGTCATGGGCCTTCTTTAAAATGAGTCTCCTTTTGTTGATGTTACATATAAAGATTACAAATGAGTGATTATAAAACTTCTACCTAGAGTACTATCTAAAATTTTAAATTAGCCAATGAACTCAGATTCTTTGCAGTTAAGCCACTTATGATTGTACACAAGGAGTTGATTTTTTTTTACTATTTGGCTTTTATATAAATTCATGATACATTATTCTTGATTTTTAAGGCATCACTACCAATTTCAAATGCTACTGATACAGAGAAAAGTTCGCCACAAATTTTGAGAAGGGGACCAACTTGCTTCAATTGTGAAGGAGCACATCCACTCAGAGAATGCACATTGCCAAGAAACAATGCAAAAATAGCAGAAAACAGAAGAAATATTGGTGTGAAACTCGGGTAATCCAATGTTGATTATTAAATTCATATCAAATCAATTTCTTACACAGTTTTACATTGTACTTTTGTGTGATGAAATATTATGAGGCTTGTAACAGACCTCATAGATGTGTATACACAATATTCTGTTCTTCACAAGAAAGACAATTGGTGTGCCTTCAAAAACCGGTTCTTTATTTAGTCCTAATTTACAAATATATTCAATTTCATTCATATGGTAATTTTGTGTTATTAATAAAGAGTATGAAATCTCGTAGCTTTATGTAGCATCATATTATATTTTATGTTGTACTTTAAATACAAATTTACATAAGACGTATGCATATGTACACTCGATATTGGCTTTACGATTCCCGTTTTCGCGTTAAGAGTGCTTTGTTGGGAGCGAATCATAGGCCATTATTTAAGAACATAACTGTACTTAGGAAAATGTGAACAATGGTTTCTAACTCTTGTGTGCCAATATTTCTCTAAGTGACTTGGTTATACAATTTGTAATTGCACTATAACAAGTAATGAAATTTTGATTCTCTTTTCAGGCGATATCATGTAGAAGATGAGCAGAAATATGGACACTTGATTCCTGGTAGGATATCTGGACAGTTACGGAATGCACTTGGCTTGAAACGAAATGAGATTCCAATGCATATCTATAAAATGAGATTGCTTGGATACCCTCCAGGTTGGTTGGAAGAGGCGCGGATTTCACATTCCGGAATAACTATGTTTGATTCTGCTGTGAGTTATTTTTGTTGATTCCAGTGTTATTTATATTTTATAAAAATTGAACATATTTTTTTAAATTTAAACTATATACTCTAAATATTTTATCATTAAGATAATTGCAAATTATACATGTTCTATAAACTGCAAAAATATAATTAAAATAATTATTTAAAGGCAAGTTCAAACACAAAGATGTGGGTTGAATCTCTCCCCACAGTAACATTCTGTTGCTTATGTTGTAATTAAAAAAAATCTTTTCAATGGAATTTCTCTATACATTTTGAACTCTTGAGTGTGAGAGTCGAGCACATTTCGACATGTTTTGGGCAAGTTGCCTTTTCTGACTATCACAAAAGGAAGTTTAATGGGTCAAAAATACATTTTAAGTGCAAAAACCTTTTTAGGGGCGCGCTATTCAAGATCCCGATGAAGAGGAAGGTGAGGTGTGTGAGCCTGGATGTAAGGACAAGTTTGATATTAAGAAAATTCTAGACTTTCCAGGATTTAATGTGCCAGCTAGCTCTAGATACAAAGAGGTAATTTACCCTAATATAATAATGGAATAGTGTAGTAGTCTGTTTTACCTTATTTCACATTACTACAGAGTGAGTATATGTTTTTATTGTCTGAAAAATAATTATGGTACTGACAAAAATTAGATATATATTATTTTCAGTAATTTTTTATTCAACAAAATTCATACTTGCTCCAAAAATACTTTTTTTGTAGGAAGGTCATCTGTATGGTTTTCCTCCAATGTCAGATCTGGACAGCAAAATGGTGATGCTACAAATGTTAGCACCAAATGCCATGAAGGCATACAAAAGGAAAAAACTTACATTCTTCCCTTCATCAACTAATAACTCCATACAGGAGGGGCAGGCTGAGATGGAGTTGGATAGCGGAGATGGTAAGTTATATTTATGTTCTGTTCTAATCTTTTTTTCCTAATTAAGTTATCACTTGGAACAGTTTGGTTTAACTGGATTGCTAAACATCCTACAGTTTTGATTTTTTTTTTAAATATCCATTTATAAAAAGTCCAAGGCGTCAATTGTTGTAAATAAAAGAATGAATAAAAAAAAATAATATTTAAACACATTTAGTCCAAATATAGAAGACTTCCTTTAAAAATTTAATACAATATTTAAATAAATGTACTTACAGAAAGCCCAGCATTCCCCTCAGTACCTCCCCTTCCAGACGACGAACCCCCTCCTCTTCCTCCACCTCCCGCTTCCCCTCCCCCAGAATCCCCTAAACCTTTAGCCATTTCAAATATTCAGAATGAGGACAAAGAAACTGAATTGGACAAATCACAGAGTGATATTGAAATAATTCAAGTGACAGATATTCCTGTACCGGAAGACGATTTGATCACAATAGATGATGATGATGTGAGTTTTTTTATTTATGTTATGTGTAGTAGTTATAACGAAAGAATTAGGGAAAAAATTATTATTACAATATATGCATTAATTTAGACATTTATGTTCAGGAAAATTTACATTAAGATTTTTCAAATTAAATAAGTCCATTAAACCTTAATTCTTCTTTCACATTTCATAAGTTCTTAACATTTAGTGTATATCAGCATTACGGTTGTACTGCCTTGTAAAGCTAATTTTATAATTTGACATATTTCAGGAGGTGTCAATCCTAAGTAGTGGACGAAACAGTCCAACGATAGATGACCTAGAGGCTAAAAAGCGGCAACTGTTAGACGCTATCAAATTCTCTGAAATTGCCACAGACTCGGACACAGATGTAAAAGAAGTTGACATATCCGGTGATATGTCTGATATTAAATTTGTTGGAAATGTTAAAAATACGATTGAAGCTAGTAATAAAGAAACTCAGAATGTTAATAAAGAAATAAAACAAAGCGAGACACTTCTTGAAGTTGAAAAGAAATCTGTTAATGAGTCAGCACTTGAGAAAAGTGATGTTAATGAGTCAGAAGTTGAAATGAGTGATGCTAATCAGTCTGATGTTAAAAAGAAACCTGACAATGAGTCAGAAGTTGAAAAGGAACCAGTCATAGAATCAGAAGTTGAAACCAAACCGATAATAGCGTCAGAAATTGAAAAGAAACTTATCAATCAGTCGGAAGTTGCAAACAAACCAGTTAATGAGTCGGAAGTCGAAAAGAAAACTGCTAATGAGTCAGAAGTCATTAAAACTCCCGATACGAAAACTGGTATTGTTAAGAATACTGAATATGGTACACCTGTTATGAATATCGTATCGCCATACATGAAACTGCCAAGTGACGATAAATTTGCTAAAGACATTTGTGACGTCATTCAGTTCGAAAACCTTCCGAACTCGGTGGGTAAGTACAAGAAAATAAGTAGCCTTCTAAAGAAAGTTAAGAGTGAAGTGGACAGAATACAGGATTCATGATTAGAGACTACCACCTCGCCGTGAGAGGTGGTTTGTCAAAATTCTGTTGTAAACTGACATTTATTTTTGTACTAGCAGAGATATTTTTAGATGTTCCGTCGAATGTGACTGTATGAGTGTGACGTTAGAGATGAGATTTATAGGTAGCTGTAGGTATCATAATTATGAAAAAACTACGCATAGCGAGCGATCATGTTTTTCGAAAATTCTGAATTCGAAATAGCAATTTCAGCAGTCTTTTATTCTAAGTATGAATGAAATATACAAAATTAAAAAAATACGCTATTTTCCTCCAGGGAATCTTTTTTAAAGTACACCAGATTTTGACTATGTAAATATAAATTTATATTTTAATAAAATATGTCGTTTTCTTTTAAAAAACATATTAAATATTATGTATAGCAGAAAGGCTAGAAATAAATTAAAACAACAAAGTTAATTAACTTTTTTATTTCTCTGCATAATTAATACAATCTCAAATAATAATTGCGAAATCAATAGTGTATAATGTCATAATAATAAATGATATCGAACTAAACCCAATCCCGTGTGACGTGACTAAAATCTAATGGAATATCACAAGTCTGAAAATACCTTCAAACTGTTTTGCATTGGTAATTACAGTAAAAGTGCAAATCAAGCAAAAAAAAAAGTGCACAAAAAGTAAAAATTAAATGGAGTTGTGACCAAAGCGATCAGATCTAAGTAGTAACAATGTCTTTGTGATGTTTTCATCATTGTGATTGTAAATTGGTCGAACTTTAACAGCCAATGCGTTAAAAATTTGTCATTTGACCAAACTCTCAATAAATTATAGCACCAATTACAAGTTATTTATGTGACTTCAAAGCATTATGTATGATATATAAAACAATATGGAATGATAATAATTAAAATATTTTCAAATTCAATAAAGGCAAGATGTTATCCTCAGTAATTAGTACTAGTCGAGTTATTTTCGTAACACTTATATTAACTTATACTTAATACAATATCATTATTGTTTATAAGTCGAACTCTAAGCGGTCGCTATAATATATTTATATCATAATACATAATATTCGAATTTTGTTGGCTTGACGAACCTGTGTTGTCATTTGATATTAAATTCGGGGCGGTGTTGGTGGCGCTCCATCGCGGTCCTGAAAACATGTTTCTTTTTATAATGTATACATTTAATAACAAAAACTTTAAATATTCAAAATTATAATTTATAAAATAAATTCTGGAATGTATGATAACTTCAATATTCAATTAAAAATTCATTATGATTTTTAAAATTAAACCTGGAATGTGTGATGATCAATAAAAACAAATGGATGGAAGGATTATATCATATCGGAAGGTAAAAGGAAAATCGGAATACATAAATACAAATCGATTAACGAGGTCACGTAATGAAATAAGTTCAAGGTGAGAGCCATCTGCCATATAAAACAAAACAAAAGAATAATTATTATTTGTTATTCAACTTCCCTTGTTTCAATGTCGAATTACGTAAAAAGTAGTGTTATATATTTTTTAAATTATAATTCATTATAACGGTACCGCACTGAAATCGATTGTAAAAGTGCCATTATGCAAATGAATTGCTAACAGAAAGCGTGCGTGCTTGGATGTTCTGATGTCGGCAAGGCGATCACGTAAAAAATGCAATAAACACTTCCTGTTTATTTAAATCGCGACTCGAGTCAATTATTTTTGTAGTATTCACAGATATGTTGACATATTAACATAACACATTTTCAATTATTCTACGGTACAAGTAAATAAAAAAATATTCCAGTAGTCTTTACGACAGGTTTATGATGCCTTAGATATTTTAAATTGGAAAAGATAGATTTCTTATTAGTGAGATTACAGTAATGATTGAAACATTTACATTTATGCAATTTTTATTTGTATAAATTTTATAATCTCAAATTAAAATAAAAAAAAATAATAATAATAATTAATAACCCGACCCCAATTGTGTTCTCGACCACCTAGAATTTTAATTTCACATAATATAAAAAATACTATTTTATTTAACTAGTTTGGACGGGCTTTGAAGTATTGTATGTTGCGATATTCTGTTACGTGCAATACTGCACATATAGGTCTTTCTATGTACGAGTATACTTTCTTTATTATATTACTAGCTGTTGTAATAGTCTGTCACTCAGTAGAGATGCAGCTTTCTAATGGTGTAAGAATTTTTGAAAATTTTTGCGTGAACACGTTACAAACATACAAAAATAGAAAAGTTTCTTTTTTATAGTATTAGTGCAGATATTTAGTATTATTTAAAGAAAAAAATAATAATTACTCTTTTTTTTTCATTTGAATAAAAAATACAAATAGTAATGTCTAATGATATATCATTGCTGAAAACTGAGAGATTTTATGAAGTACATATAATTTTATGTGTAAATTATGTGAATAACAATTGGTTATCATAGTATACTAAATAGCAACAAAATGCATTTAACATGTTTTAAATAGTCATACCAAACCACTTAAAATGATTTAGTGATAACAAATACACATAATATTATCAGCTTTTTATTAAACCACAGGTATAAATATTACCATACATTTATAAAACATAACACATAACAAGTTTGTAATGTTCTAGGCAATTGGTAATGTTATTATTTAGTATGAATCATAAGTGATAACATTAGTGTTATAGGTACATAATATGTTGTATCATTACATAACTGGTTTCTCAGTCCAGCTCTGGATTTTAGTATTGAGATATTCTGTCTGATCATAATGGACAATATAAATTTAAAATTTTACATGAGAGTGGTTCAATGTCTGCATAGGTAAAGGAGATTTGTATATTAGCTGCGTCCTACAGTTTCACCCGTGTAAATGAATTTTCTTTATAATAAATATTGGTAATAAAAGTAGTTTAAAGTAAGTACACCTTATCACATTGGCTATAGTACACCTTATCACATTGGCTATCTGCCAGTGAACATCCCATTAAAATTGACCCAAGTTATTCCAATAGATTAACCACAGCAAATAGGCAGACAGATAGACAAATAAAATATTGTAAAATGTGTTCATTTATTGCTTAAAAACGACATTAATATGTATTTATAGCTGTTTTTTAATATGTTATACAAGCAGACACTTCAATTTAATTTATTGGTATATATTAAAGTATTGAAACATAAGGGCATAAAAATCAATTGTCAATTGTATTATTCACTTAACAAATAATAATCATACTGTAGAGCAATATTTTTTTTTTTAATTTAAACAATTGCTAAGTGATAAAAACCATACATGTACACACAACACTCAGTTTATTACTCACATGAGAGCTGGACGACGGCTTCGCTGCGTCCTGTATCTGGTTGCGTCTCGGGCGTATCATGTACATCGCGAGCGCCAGAGCCATCATCAGGAACATGACAAGGAAGCTGTTGCTTGCCGACTCGGGCTGCGGCAAACCTGGCAGTTGCTCCAAGCATTCCCCATCCGTACAGTACGACTGGCCCTGCCGTAGCTACGGATTTGACATAATTATAGCTGTTTTATTTCTCAATATTTTTCTTTGGCAGAGTAAGCAAAGAATCAGGTAGGTACCCTGGTGCTAAGTGGTAACCTAACTATAAACACTAATAACAATGGTGTTGTCACAGCTGTTTTGTTTTCTAGCTCTTAAGTTACTTACTTAACATAGTTACTTAATAAAAAAAATAACTATGAAGTCTTGAAGAATATAGTGATAATATAAATATTATGACTGAGCAATAATCAGACTAAAATACTATTTTGTATTTAATGTAAATGTGTGCCAAGTTGGGGAAGGTCACTAGTTTGTTTTAAAATTGATAGTGTCATATTTATTTTTAAATACACTTTCTACAGAACAGAACATATTTATATTAATAGGTTGCCTTAGCAAAATAATTGTTATATATATGTGAACAGGCAATAATGCAATAAAGATCACAAATACAATTGAAATTTGAAACCATCAATCATAAAGGCATAGCTGATTTATAAATGCAGTTTGATTTTTAACTATATATATTGCTAAAAGCCTAGTTATTAGTTACACAACAGAAATATACATATTCTTTTCAATGGAATATTAGAAAAAAAAATCTTACATAACATTACAATTAATATAATATCAGCTAGTACACCAAAGTACTTAATCATAGTGTAAAACAGCACATATTGATAAGGATGTGATGTGATATTAGCTACAACTAAATGGGTGAAATAAATTTAAGATAAAATATTAGTCAGGTACCATAATACACTGTTTAATTTTAAAATGTAAGTTTCACACTAAGATGCATAGAGAAATTAATATCAAAAAAAAAAAATGTGCAAATATAACATGTGCTAATACTTTACGTTTATACATCTGACTACATTTTTTCTAATATGACATTCAATTTCACAAAGCTGATTAATGATGCAAGGTCAGGAGATAACTCGTCTTACCAGAGAGATGAGACGTCGCATTGCCAACTCATGGTTCCACAGGCACTCACAGGGATCCAATTCATCGCCCATTTCTAATCAAAACACACCGTTTTAGAATTATAATTTGTAAACTCCCACCTAAGTAAGTCACAGTTTAGATTTAAGATTATCGTAATAATTGCTTTTTCGATATTCCAATAAGAACAAAGGAAAAGAATTGCATCAAACAAAAAAGTTTAGACCAGTTCTTGTATTATGATACCCCTGTTTGTTTTTATTTACAAATACAAAAAACATATTGCAGGGGTCATCTGTCACAGGAAACGAAATCAAATTTAAGCTTATAATTTAACAAAATTACCTGTAAATGTAAATACGCAGTTTTAAATACGTTTAACTTTAAAAAGTTATTTTTATACTAAAACACGACTGCCTGAACAAAGATAAATTAAACGCAAAAATGTTTGCTACGACTACACCTTTGACGACATTTTGACACTGTTTGCTTGGATTCTTGGGATTGGTCACTATCAAAAATATTGAATTAGATTGACACCAATCAACAAACAGAGTGCACGCGCTTTAGAGTATATGCCATGAAAGAAGACCACTGCAAAGGTATGAACATCAAGGATTTAATTTGACAGGTCAGCTTGATCTATGCAGTGAAATTTCTTTGTTTTGGCTATACTGTAGAAACGATACGAGAGGTAACTCGCCAACCACTATGACCTGAATCTTATAGAAAAAATATGGGTTATGATGAAACGAACGTACTATTGAAATAGTTAAATAAATGTTTTTAAACAATTTCCGCACCACTACCACGCACACAAATTTAACTATGGGTGCTTTATAATTAATAGAAAACCTATATACTTAATATAGATATGTAAAAATTGTTCTCTATCTCTTCGATACTCTTGCGTAGAATATATCAACTCCATACTTAACGCAAATTAAGGTTTATGTCATTTGACCCATTTTATATCCATTTCTTCCGACTTTTGCATTTGAATTAAATTATATGTAGTATCAAAATAATTTAGGACTTGTTTCGTGGCAACGATTCTGATATGAGTGTTGCCATTAGATAGTAAACATTTAGTGACATGTGCCGTTACTATCAACGAACTCGAAATATAAATGTATAATGCAATCTAGACGGGTATGTTGACTAACATACTTTCCTGCATGAAACAATAACATAACATCACAATATAAAGAGACAATATACAGTAGTGCAACGACGTAGTAACAACCGAAAACGTCTAAACAATGTCGCGGTTGTAATAACTTAGTAATATATTCAATTATATAGTAGCTAATGATGAAATGCATATCCTTGTATGATTTGCTTACGTCACAAAGAATATGCACCATTTTATAACGTACTTAAATTCTTCTTTTACTCATATGCATAAAATTATAACATTAAAACATGAGCTTGGTAGTCCATAAAGACTGTCCCGAACTGCTAACAATACTGCGTATGTAGCTCGGGCTCGATCCTCCCGCGTTCTGCACCTTGCCCCACGCACGATTGTCCTATCTCAACATCTTCATTGGACGGCTATGACCAACATTTGTCTGATAATATTATATTTTATATTGATAATATGTGAATATTAAACTTTTTTATGTCTAAAGTAATGCATGACGAATTAAAAGTACCTATCGTTGATCAATCTGGGAACTTAATAATGTTGTGCTTGGAAACTTTAATTTATTTAAAACCTCAAGAATTGCGGAGCTTAATGCATTTTGTTTTAGTTGCTACAAATTACGACCTAAATGTTAAGAGTAATGCAGCACTTTTGTTTGGAATAAAAAATTCTAAGGCTAGTAAAAAATCAGACTAGATTTCCAACCGCGATTTCATGCTAACGCCTGACACTCCAATATTTTTACTCGCATCAAATATTGTGTTTTTCTTTTACATAAAGTAAACCATTTCTGTTTTAAAATTGGGTTAGCTGCACATACATACAGATGACCTACTATGAGTTAGATACCCTATAGTTAAAACCCGTTTTTCCGTTATAGTGTAATATTTTTGTAGTCTTTATGACTTTTGTTTTAAATAGTTTTAATTACGAAAATTTTAAATTAATATATACCTCACAATAAAAAGAATTGGAGTTTCTTTTCGTAATAGTATAATAACCGCTTTTTTCTAATCCCTGAAACGGCTGAACCGATTTTTTTCCAGTATCTGATATAATAGGAATATCTTGAAAGAAGGAAACATTTATTCGACTCAATGAAGTTTCAATGAAGTTTTATTTACTTTACACGAAAACAAAAAGAAAAACAATTAAAAACACCGAAAACAGTTATTGTAAATTCAAAGAAAATTAATAAATAAATGGGGCCAAACAAGGGAGCTTCTCAGTATACGCTGCAACCAAGTTATATTGTTCAGCGGCCCCTTTGTAGCGATTATGTAATGAATCTGTAATTTATCTGCTACTTTTTATTTTAAAACTCCGACTGGAGCTTTGAGATTTAAAGGAAAATCTCATTTACGCTGGACACAGCCCTTTAAGCAATAAATAAATTGGAAAGAAATATTGTATTTGGTACAAAAAATATGGACGTTAGGTTTTTGCCTAGGTAACTAAAAGGAAAATCATTAAATGAAATATTGGATAACTCAACCCAAAACTTTAGACTTCGGACTAATAATCTACAAAACGTGTATTAAAATCAGTCATAAAAATTTAAGTTAAGTAGCTCTGATGTTTACTTACCTTTCTCACTTGGTACCTGCGCAGGTGTCACCGGGCAAGCTCCACAAATATTCAATTATTAAAAAGTACTGTGAACCGAAAGTTATGTGCTTTAGAAAATAAGTTGTTTCGGCTCTGGGATCTTACCCTATGTGTTTCGTACGATGAGGGAGACGGAGGCCAGTTTCCTTTTCCTCATCCTTTCCTAGTCCATTCCTTTTTTTCTGTCGTCAATCTTTTCCTTACCTCCTTCCCCGCTTTAAAAAGCGCGCAGTGGATTCGGAGAGGCATTAATTACCTCTGCGAATGTTCATGGGCGGCGGTGTTCGCTTACCACTTAACACCAGCTCAGTTGCCCTCTTAAGGCATAAAAGAAGACATTATTGCTATTAAATAAATGAAAAAGCATACTTTAACATCGATCGATTTTTGCATCATAGAGGCGCTGAACGTCAATAGTTTTACTTATGAACTACGCAATACCTAACCATTTAACATTGGCTACAACATATGCCATGTAACACCAATACTGATCACACATAGTTTTGTTTCTTTAATATTTTTTGAATCTCCAGTGATTTGATTATAGGATTTTAGAAACATTTCAATAAGACATAATTTATACTATAATATTTATCTGCTGCTACCCGCGTTAATGAGATTCGTTTTTATTCCAATGTCTACGTAAGAATATGGGTGTAAAAAGTAGCCTGTAAACAAATATCTTCTTGCCACGAAGAAGAAAAAAAGTAGCCTATGTAATAACATAATATAATAAGGAATACCTTAATACAACAGTCAAGACAAGACAAGTCCCCACAAAATCAGTTAAGCCGTTCCAAACACACATATAATAAAGATATGTTACATGTACCATGTGACAAATCCAACTAGACTTATATATAGATGTTTTTTATTTCATCTATGAGAATAGTAGACATAAATATTTATTTCTAGTTTCTACCAGATCTATTCAAAAGTGCCATCACCAGGTCTAAGAAAAAGCTGGAAGTTCTCAGGGTGTGGCGTATAATGTAGGTCACAAGTATAGCATTAAAGTGGTATATTCATCACGTGTTCACTAATACATCTTTGTACGAGAAGTGGGTCGCAGATGACGCGGGCGTGGTTAGGCGCCGCCTACATTGCGGCACGCCTACGTTCTAATTGACGAATTTAATTTCTAATAATTTTGTTTTATTGGTAGTGCGATTTTCAGTTCCTGTCAGATTAACGTATTGTATGCGGGGAGACAATAGTAATATTAATAGCATAGATAATTGTCTAAGAAGATAAGTAGTTAATAAAGCACATTTGAATTAGTAAGAGCATTGTGAATTGTGCCAGCTCGCACCGGGGAAAGTACTACACACCAAATATCACACATGTAAATACTGTGTTTCATGCGATGATTGTGGGTATCAAAGGACTGTGTCCTTTTCCTTAACTTTCCAAGTTTGTTTTATTGTACCTATTTTCAATCCTTTCCTTTATGGTAGGAGTACGTAAGGTAACCTTACCTATTAAAGACGCGAAATACATTTTTAGAGGCACGACAGAGAAATGTTCATGGGTGGTGTAGTCGCTTATTTATTTATATTTTATCCGTCATAGATAAATCAAAATTAATAGCAGCGGGTTGAGAACTTTGAAGATATGTACTTAAGTAGGTGGGTAAATATTATACCTAATTAATAGATAAGTTTATTTTATACGATTATGTAAGAAACGTGTTTTCGACAGATACTTTTCATATTAATCTTAGCGATGAATAAATGTTACTACATGTTTTGAAGGCTTCAGATATAAACGTTTTTATGTATCTTATTTATAATTTCTTAAATTCTATCCTATTCTATCCTACTAATATTATAAATGCGAAAGTTTGTGAGGATGGATGTATGTGTATGTGCATGTTTGTTACTGTTTCACGTAAATATTATTGAATCGATTGCTATGAAATTCGGTACGTAGATAGATGGACAACTGGAATAGCATATAGGCAACTTTCTTTGGCAACTTTATACTATATAGGCAACTTTATCCCGATATTCCTACGGAATACAGACTTACATGGGTGAAACCGCGTGGCGCAGCTAGTCTCTAATAACGCTATTAAAACCTTATATAAAAAGATAAGTCCCTTCTTGCGTAAACGAACTTTTTTTGCCTCTCATTACATTACTGCACCACGTCAGGTTTTTGCAGGCAAATTGATGGCAATTATTCCACAGTCTGCAACGGCCTTTACTAAAACTATGTCTGTGTGAAGAAACAGCGGATAATCGAAAGGCGTGTCAAGCGCGAAAAGCTCGCGTGGCTCCGCCTACACGAGAGCGATGCTGGATTCTGCCACAACTCGGTCGGCTGCGGCGCGGCGTGGTCATGGCGCGAACTGTGCGCCCGCCGAACCGCACGTAAGTATTTTTTTATTAAAATATTATAAAATGTCATAGTTTTGTTGTGTAAGCTCAAATAGTATTAAAAATTTTTATAGATATAGATTTAAAAAGCTTCCCTCAGGTGAAAGCTTAATTTGCTTTGAATATTTCTTTCAACATGGCGTATTTCATTTTTGTCTTGGGCTAATTGAATTTGTCAAAGAGCTTTGAATTATTTCATTTGATATAAGTTTAAGTTTAATTTTTAGTTTTATAGCATAAATTTCTCATAAGTTTAAGTTGCTAAGAACCTTAATACTTACCTAACTATAAAAAAATTATATCTATATAGGTAATTTGAGCTAAGCTCTACCACATCGTTCCATACATCAATTATTTATTTTAAATATATAAAAATACTATTGTAGCTTCGAAACATTTTTGTCACTTGATTATTACTACAAAACGTCGTCGTAAATTTGCATGGAAGTTTAATTAAGACTAAAGACATTGTGGAATTTATTTTAGTCTTTTTATCGCTTTCATTACTTGAGAAATTAGGTATATTTCTCAGACATGCTCAAAATCATTTCTTTAAAGTAAATTCAGTTGTCAGTATAAAAATATTTTATAGGCACATTTTCAAATATTTTTACTGCATAAAGCTTCAAAAGTTAGTACAAAAGTAGATTAGGTTGAGTCCCATAAAGTTTCCTAAATCAATAATTTAACTATCAAATAAACTAATTATCACATCCCTAACGACTGCTTTTTCTTGCCACACAACATTTATAACGTTGTTCATTTATGTAAAGGCATATAGTAATTGAAAATATGAAGCTCATCCAATTACCTTTCATTAGCTTTAATACGATTCCCATAAACGTGGAGCTTTAGTCGATTATATTTTATTGATTGAAACCCTTTATATTAAAATTCGCCATTGCACTTAATGAACGTTTGGCAGGATATATATAGTAAGAATACTCTCTCAAACAGATGATGAATCATACTAAAGCACATTACGAATGTCGGAGTTTTCATAATGAAGCTTTGATGAAGTCAGAATTACCCTTTGTAATCCTTTTGGATCAAACTATATAATTTTGTAGCCGTAAAAAACATTATTGGTTATAAAACATCTTGAAAAAAAAAATCAAAGTAGCTTTTTAGAAGGAGCCTAATATTGATCCTGCGTATTCTACTAGGGTACCTAGAGTACACCTAATCATGAACGATTTCCCTCTTAAGAAATAGTTCGATTTAAAATGTAAACGAGAGTTTAGTCACAAATATTCAGTTTAACAAAGAGTATATTATGAAGATATTAAAGGGAGAAAATAGGATGGCAATTTTTATTACGAATGACGTTTAAAATTAGTATGTATGGATAGTAATCCATACATCCATTTCACATGTTCAAATTATAAGTTAAACAAAAACTTTCATATTTTAAAAACAATACATTAGTTATTTTTAGATATTTTATGATAGAAATACATACTTTACGTTTAGGATAATAATAATAGTAAGTAGGTAATAAATATTTACCATATCGTAATTGTTGTTATGATTAATTGTATTATATTAATGGCTCTATTCTAAATATAATTTTGTACATTGTAAATGCAATATTAGAATATCGCCATGAAACAAATAATATGCAAGGAAAAACCGATGCAATATAAACGAAATCCAATTTATGGACACACTAGAACAGTTGATGAGAAGG
Organism: Zerene cesonia; assembly: GCF_012273895.1. Lineage (NCBI taxonomy): Eukaryota > Metazoa > Arthropoda > Insecta > Lepidoptera > Pieridae > Zerene > Zerene cesonia. The sequence goes on along the minus strand of NC_052121.1, from coordinate 2,516,098 downwards.
GTTTTTCGGAAACCATCGCATCGGGTTGCCAATGACACGTCCTCATCGCCTCTGCGCTTTAAACCGCTAGCTAGGGTTGCGCCCTGAATATTTCTATTTAGGTATATAGTGACTAAATATGTAAATGGATTTCTTGTATCTTCTAGTGATGTAATCTTTTATCTTGATCTGGTGTTTAGCATAACCATACTCAGTTTTATACCTTAGAAGTTACCACATATTAAATACGAATTTCGAAAAAAATCGAGGCATCTTCCCCTTTCAAGCAATGATGTCAAATGCTCAACCGGAAAGTATTTTCTTATAATGAACCCAAAATAGAAGCATTAACTTGAACGTTTTATTGTCAGTGAAATAAATAAAAGTGGGCTAAGTCGTCCCTAATTTTTACCTACATCCTGTCATTTTGGACCGTTGAATCTCTCGGTGAATTTTTTTTTTTTGCATTTATCCTTAACCGTTTTTATACGTATTAATTTTTTTACGATTATATTAAGCAAATTTTTAATAGTTGACAATTAGTTCACAATAATTTGAAATTACTAAAATAAATTTGAAAATTCTATTGATTCTTATCAAACGCTGAAAACTCATTTTTGTAACAAAATATATATTTAGTCGCTTTCATTTTTTAAATAGTTATAATAAAATTCTGTAACTAATATTATAAATATGAGAGCTTGTTTGTTTGGATGTTTGTCCGTCAATCACGCTGAAACTACTTAACGGATTTTGTTGAAATTTGGAAATAGAGACAGGGTATGAGTCACTTGGGTGATAGAATACTTTCATCCCTATAAATGCTCGCTTGGGATAAAACAGCAATCTTGATATATATGCGGAGACGGGACGAGCATCTAGTACAATATAAAACCTTTTTTTGGAATGAATTAATTATTCATTATTATTATTATTTTTTAATTAATTAATTTAGAAAACAAGAAAAGATTTTTTTTTGTGAACTGCTGTAAAACGGTTAAAATTTGACAAGTAGTCCGCGAGAGTATAAAACGATTTCGGTTTCTCATCTACCTTTTAAAGTTAGGATAATAATATACTTAATATATCTATTTAAGTAAAGTGACAGAGGATAACTAAAACACTGATCGTAATACATTTCATACCTTCAATGAACAAAATTCTCAGGCCTAGCAGTATTTATCTGGGTAAATTATGGTCAGAAACATGACAGGAAAAAATGATTTTACAGACAATAATTAGATTAACAAACGCTTCGTGAAAGTTTTATTTTCAATAAAGCGGCAACCCTATCCGTTTGGTCAGCCCAATATAGAGAGTCCTCCGTCATGCTGGTACATTTGTCACTCCACTCCAACACGGCTAATGAAGTGGATGACGATTATTTCGGGAATATTCAAGGGGCATGATTAAAGGTCAAGCATCAATTACGATTTGTTTTTAAATATAGAACTCAAACATAGAATGTGTTATAGTTATTATGTAACAGTATGTTTAGGTTTTAATTTTATTTTATTTAAGGCAATGGTACTGGTAGGTACCAAAATTGTAGAAAGTAAATAGGAGATTTTAACAGCTTTTAATATGTACGAGCTAGAAGAATAAGTTAATACAAAAACGACTGATAGGACTTTTAATTATTTTAGTTTATTGGTTTTCGCTAAATCACTGGAAAATCATGTCTTCACGAGCGGTGCCAGGACAATGGGAAAATTTATCGTTTTCTTATAAAATAAAGTTTAAATTAAATTTAGATTTTCTTTCATAAAATACAATAACTAGGAGGATAATTACACAGTCAAAAGAGACAAATAGAAGGAGAAAGATGTGTCAAAGAATGTGTCTCTTTAACACATTCACATTACAGTCTTGCCCTGGCGAGGCATCCTGTCCTGTCTTGGCAGAATATTCTGATATAGACCTAATCTAACCTTAATTTACCCTATCTAATCTACTGTTACATCCTTAATCAGACCAATTACATTCGATTCCTTCCTCAGATCGTGGCGGCGTGCGAGCGGCCAGTAGGATGTCACTGAAGACGCCGACGCCGGGCGGCGGCGAGCGGGAGACATGGGGCAAGAAAGTGGACTTCCTGCTCTCCGTCATTGGGTTCGCCGTCGACCTCGCCAACGTGTGGCGCTTTCCCTACCTCTGCTACAAGAATGGGGGAGGTAAGTGAATTTTATTGTACTGTCCTTTTTGCAGATCTTCACAGTTGAGTGTTAACGAGAGCAGTTGGAAAGGACGAAGATTTATTGTCCGTTCAGTGAGAATTTATGTAAAAATACATGTTTCTTGACATATATTATATAATCGAATAGATTAAAGTAAACAATTTTGATCAACAGACAAAAGTCTTACTGTATCATGTATTCAGATTTTAGAAACAGAATAATTACACAAAAACAAACCAAAACTCTTTAATAAATAATAGTTGAATGAGTTTACCATTTTGTTTTTAAGTGCTCATTTTTTATTGTCTAATATATTTGTCGTAGGGATATCTGTTCTTCAAAGCCGACATTCCGAAAAAACATACGTTACCTATACAGCTGTTATATTTATTAAAATTTCTCATTCAAAAAATAACTTTCACCTTATTTACAACCATTTAAACTTATTCTCCATGAAAAAGCTGTAAATGATATCTTATCACATTTCGGACACGCTCCTATATTCCATAGGTAAATAATTGCAAGAAAAGTATAAAACGTTCCACTAAATTAAGTCATCGAAGAGAATATTCACTTATCCTTTCCTGAGATTACGTTAAATCTACGCGAAAGGTAAAATCCGGTGCCTAAGATATAAGTGCCGGGAGGACAAGCGAGTAAAACGACCTCAATGTTAAGTGACTCTTGTCACCTCCCGCGCCGCTAATTGTCGGCTCATTGTAAGCTTGAGTTCACTTTGCTATCTGCAGTCAATTAATAGCTGAGATGCACTCTTCTAATTGACAGCTACATGCATGTCTTTATTGTAACTGTGATAGTGGCGCATTTATAATTTCCCATTTATCATTTTATGTCAGATGATTTCGGGAATTTCTTGATTTCTTTAATGTTATGATGTATAATAATTATTTATTGGTTTTTGTGTAACCCAATTACAGTTTAATATGAATTTACTTTCATCGATATTAGAATAAAAAAGAAATTCTTAATTTTCTGGACTCCACCAGAAAGGTTACCTAATAAAAATATATTATCATGACGATTTTTAAATCTCTTTAGTTAAATCTATTTACATCATTTACGCAATAACAATTAGCTTATTCTATATCTGCGTTAATATCTCCTGTGCACAATTCCTTGCATTTCTCTCACAGAGCTGATTGCATACAGGACGTGTATATGGTACTTGAGTAGTAATCGCCAACCTCCAGCTTCTAGTTTCTCAGTTCTCGACTACATTTAGAGAGTACTTATAACCTTACTAATTGAACACGAAATATCTATGCGTATTGGAGTAGGAATTTTCATCCTACGGTTTTGAATAATTTGCATCTGTATTAGAGAGTGTGTTATTACATCTTGCTGTCAATTGGCAAAATAGTACCCCCTAAGTATATTGTATTTTCTACCTTTACATGATTCATATTATTTTTATACATTTTATAAGCATTTCATGTTTATTAAATTATAAATTAAATAGAGTAGGTACTAAAATCTAATAAATAATATGACATATTTTCAGTCGCTTACCAAAACCTTAAGTATAACAAGCAGTACCTATTATTTTACATATAAATACTCTCCACAAAGCTCCTCGTATCGCTCGGCGTGCAGCCACTTCCTAGAAAACAAAGTTTCCAATACTAATTACGTCCCTTTCCTTCACTTTGTCAGCAGCCCTTTGCCGTCCAAGAGCATTTAATTGACAATCAAAGCGCGCCCTTTGCGCGACGCTATGAGAAACTTAGTTAGAGCTTCACGACGTGCAGGAAAATTAGTAACGCAATAATAGGAGGGTAATAAGGTAATAGCGTGAGGAGGTCATCCAGTGCTGATCGGTCTCCGTGATCTAATTACAGGGCAATTCTCTACGCTGATATTATCCTGCGTCTGATGTCCTGTGCCAAGGATCGCACCGGAAATTTATTTAACGCGGCCTTTGCGCTTATGACATCGCCTTTGGCAGCGTCTAATTCAATTTTGTGCGGCACTGGACTGTAAAACTAGTTTTGATATTGCAATATATTTTTATAAATACAGAACGGTGAAAATAAAAGGAAGCGTGTAAATTTGAATAAATTCTAAAAGAATATAATGATAAAATATGAAAATATCATCATGAAGAAAAGAAGAGAAAAGTAAATATTTCTTTTGAATGTGGTATCAATCAGTGTGTTAGGGTGATGGTCAGTGAATACAGGGGTTAATTGAGTCGCTACTTCATCATAGCGCGAACGAGTCACATCCATCAGTCACGCGTCGGTTAAATGCTGTTACAGGGTATGAGGAAATGACATGTTTGATAAAGCCACCCACACTAATTACTATTTCCTCGTAATGCAATGATGGGCCTTGGTCTATTGAATTATCGTGAAATACCTCATGCAAACTTTTTATAGACATAGAAAAAAACTTACGTACAAAATAATCATGTTTAGTCAAAATAATTTAAAACAGAATAGATGTAATTAAAAAATAAAACCAGGTGTTTTGTTATGAGTACCAGTTAACGGTTAGGATTATATTTTACTAGCTTTTGCCCGTGACTTCGCACGCGTTAAATTCGAAGTAGTTTAATAGATGTTATTATACAATAACCTTCCTCTTGAATCACTCTACCTTCTAAGATCTATTAAAAAAACCCATCAAAATCCAATGCGTAGTTTTAAATATTTAGGGCCATAGGGACAAAGAAAGCGACTGTTTTTTACTATGAAGTGATTAAAAAGTTATCGGTTTAAAAAGTTTTCTTACAGTTGTAAAATAGTCGAATTCAACAACAACAACAACCAACATTTTATTGCCAAAATAGCAAACAAGAATTAAATCAATCGACACAAATAAACTCATTTCCAGTTGAAATCGAAACAATGCTGATAAGTATCGAAAGGCCCTTGCGGATGATTTAATACTGTACCGATGGAAATCTCATAATACCCAATCATCCCACTACGCTGCCGTCGCCCTGAGGGATTGTCGAATACTGAGATTGTATTACCTACGTCCAGATTCTGCCGTTTAAAATATTAAACTAGCTGTGAGAGTGTATTTATATTTAACAGTAACCTTAAATAAAAAATGTAAGCTGAGTTAAAAGATGTAGCACAAATAATAAACTTGGGGATACGTAGGTAAAACCTTAATTAAATCCGTAATGGAATTTTTACTTTGACTTCATGATTGAGTAGTAGTACATTAATTTTCACTTTAAATATATGGGTTGAAACTTTTTTTAATATATAATAGTTATTTTTATGTTATCTTTTTTAGTTAGATAACTATTATTGTATATTGTTATAATTGATTATAGGTTGATAAGTGGCAAGTTAAAATTATTTAGCTTTTTAAAAAGCTTATAGCCCCTCTAAGCTCAATCGCTCAAGCTGAAAATTTAAAACATATTTTTTTTTTACGTACTGCCACAGATAACATAAATAACATAATACTATACATGGTTCACTGCATTGTATCGGTATGCGCCGATTATATATTGTCTTTTAAGCAAGGAAAATATATCTTCACATAAATAAAGTGCGATGGACCATTTAAAGTACTTTGGACTTATAGTTGGTGGACTTTATCCTCTTATATTCGCGACCTGTTGCATCCGGCAATAAAGTAAATCCTTGCGGGACTCCCCTGCCACCCTGATGCCACTTGATTTATAAGAGCTGCTTATGGGAAGAAGCGGTGATTTCACATTAAAGCGAGATTGCAATATTATCTCTTAAACAATTTCATAAATAACTATTAAGGAGAAACGTGCTTTTGGTTACTGAGGAGCTTGACTTGTAGGAATAGTGCAATGCGGTACCTATATACACATAGGAACCGCATTGTACACTTAGGGACACCTAAGAGTGTAAAAAACAAACTTGTTGTAGATAAAAAATTATGAAAATAACCCATAATTGCCAACAGGGGGCTACTGTAAATCAGTCCTGCGCATTACGCGTAGCATATGCAGTAGTTACCCTTTTGAGCACCACCAATCAGCTATAAGACCACCTTCTTATTATTAGTTTGTAATGATTGTTGCTTGTGTTAAATAAACATTCTTACTTTCTTTCTTTCTTCTAATGGGCGTTTTCGATCGCTGAATGCTTTGCTATGCTTTATATCTTCTTATGTCAACGATCACACCTCATGATTTTGAATCATCAAATACTTTTGTAAGAGCGTCATTTATTTTTCGGGGAATGACATTAATCGAAGTTCTATGCGAATGCGTACATAACGCTGCCTGTCATTCGGAGTTTTTCTGGAAATACTACAGCAAAGAATAAAGTTAAGGCCGGCGTATGGAAATGTAAAGTCGTATTGTAAATTGGTGCTGATTGCACCATAATCGTGAAGAGAATTAACGGAAGTGTCTCATTTCACAATTGTAATACAGAAATTGCCGCTTTATGTGTTTACCTATTGAATCTTTACTCATACTTATTTATAGCAGATAAGTACTTATACATTTTTAATATTCTCGAACGACTTTTAATAATTTCTATGCTCAACATTAATTAGTGCGTCTTGGTAGAACCCGTGCCCAGATATCTTCAAAGCTTTATTTTAATATATTATAGAATTTATTTCTTATTTAATGATTATTTGATAAACACATTAAAATATTATTACCTGATAAAATAAAGAGGAAATATTTGTGTTTTTGTACATAGCTCTATATAACTCAGAGGTTTTCTTCTGTAGAAAAAGTGGGATGTTCAGTAGGTAAAGAATTCAACTTACTAACCAAATTAGAACATTTATATGCTGACGCTGGTAAATTTTTCTTGTTCATGACGCCGAGGGTGAAAATCCATGAAATTTGTAAAAATTAAACCCTTCGTTAGGCTAAAGCCTTAGAACTAGAAAATAAACCGGTCAGAAACAACTATATCCATATTGTATTGAGCAAAGGATATGTCTATTATTTAACTTATACAAGTATAGCTACTATTGTACACGTCTCAAGTTTCATAAAAGCTTGTTCAAAGTAAATGCGACTCTTAAAAGGCCAATTACCGCAATTTGCGTCGCCCTCCCTCCGATATGAAATTATTGTCTCGAGAATTGCGACCTATGATCTGAGATTGCTTCGGAATCTTCGAGAAAAGTTGAACAAAAAATTTATTCGCACTAAGAGGATTATTGATAAGATTGTAACGAAAAGCTTCGCTTCTAATTTCAATTGCGTTCCTTTCGTACTTATCTTTCATTAATAAGTGTATAAAGGTAAGAACAATTATATATGTACCTATACGATCTTTCTGAGATGAATAGAATTTGTCGTTACAGTGAAAATTATAATTAATAGTTGAGATACAACAGAGGGCTTACCGAGAGATATATAATCATTCATAATTTTCCTTTTTATTATCAATCTATTATTTTTCGCATTGCTTAGAGAAAAAAATTTACCTTACTGTTTCCCTATTGTAAAAGAAAGTTCTTAAAAGACGTTATAACAATCTTCTCATTATTATTTCATATTCATGTCTTCCCGTCGGGAACTGTAAATGCCGAAAAAGGTATGTCGGTATTAGTTTATGATTTTTAAGGCGATTAAATTATTATAGGGGCCTTCTTGGTGCCATATTGCATCATGTTGGTGGTGGGAGGGATACCTTTGTTCTACATGGAGTTGGCTCTCGGACAGTTTCACCGCAAGGGAGCTATTACTTGCTGGGGAAGGCTTGTTCCATTATTTAAGGGTAAGCAAATAACACTTACACAAGTATTGTGAGCTTTTATAAACACTTTTCTACTGATTAATTGAGAATGACATATACATATATGTAATATGATATTTTTTTCATCTATTATTTAAAAAAAAAAATTTTTTTTTTAGTTTAATTTCATGGTTGTAGATAGTAAATAATATGAGTATTGATAGTAGTATTGACAAATAATAATAAAAGAAACTTTTATGACACACAAACTTACTTTTGGAAAAATTTTGTCATGTTTTGTTTCATGTATTTTTCCATCGTAACACTACCTAGAGACGATTTAAAATAAAATAGATTTCAAGTGTAATTCCGTAGCACTTACTTACGGTCCATAATTGACACCATTTCTGGGTCCCCCTTAAGTGCTCGCCCATACGCTTTTCAAAGGCTTTGCAGATTTGTGAGGCCGGCTTATGTTCAGTGATTTCATTTTACTCGATTGTCACGTCTCTTGGCTGAGTGGCTTCATGCGGTATGATTTTTGAGGAGAAATAAAATTGGTAATGGCGCGGAATAAATTGTCTAAGGGGTTTCTTTTATTACTATAACATTTTTTAACTGAATTGTTGAACGTAGAATACGTTGCAAAGTGATTGCATTTTATTGATTTTGAAACATACTTACATTTGACTTTATGAATCTAATATTTCAATTAATTTCTCAAAATTGAAATATCAATTTCTTAAAATTGTACATCAATTTAATTCACCTACGGTTAACAATCAATGTTTTATTTTTATAACAATATCTGCAATTAACTATAGGTATAGGTTATGCAGTGGTCCTGATTGCCTTTTATGTTGACTTTTACTACAACGTGATCATAGCATGGGCTTTGCGTTTCTTCTTCGCCTCATTTACGACTATGCTCCCGTGGACAAACTGCAATAACGAATGGAACACTCCATCTTGTCAACCGGTAAGTTATTCAAGTTATTTAATTCAATTCAGTCTTTAAACTATTTACATGCATTCTTAAGACATGAGTAGTCTATGATTTTGTGAAATGAATGTGGAGTGAGGGTTGGTTACGATTTACGATCGAATGCATGGGACTTATAAATATGACATTTATCATTAATGCACGTTTTGTACGTGTCCATGTATAAACAAGTTAATATTTTTTTAGTTCGAAGCCAATTGGGAGATTATGCACGCAAATAGGACTCGTCAGAATTCTTCCAATCCACCTCCAGCCACACCATTTACTTCGGCGGCGTCGGAATATTTCAAGTAAATTTATCTGTACATTTGTCAGTCACAATAATATAGGTTATATACAAAAGAAATACGACAATTTAATGCAATTTTTTTTATTCAGTCGGGCAATTTTGGAACTACAAGGGAGCGAAGGACTTCATGATCTGGGTGCAATTAAATGGGATATGGCATTATGCCTTCTAGCAGTTTATATCATCTGTTATTTTTCCTTGTGGAAAGGCATAAGTACATCTGGCAAAGTATGTGTTTTAAATATTTCGAATTCTTATCTTTACTTTAGGATATCACTACTAAATACAAGTATTAATTTTCAGGTGGTTTGGTTCACTGCATTATTCCCATACGCTGTGTTGCTTATACTTTTGGTACGAGGAATTACGCTTCCTGGCTCAGCTACAGGGATCGCATACTATCTTAGCCCGAATTTTGAGGCTATAACGCAACCACAGGTAATCTATTGGGATTTTTAAAGTTGGAATGAAATATCATGTAACTTTTAGAACCACGTTTGAAGTTTCTGTAACTTTCAGGTTTGGGTTGATGCGGCTACTCAAGTATTCTTCTCGTTGGGTCCTGGTTTTGGAGTTCTTTTAGCTTATGCATCTTATAACAAATATCATAATAACGTTTACAAGTAATAATACTTATTTTATTTACATTTTTTTGGTACTGGTTTTCTTTAATTTTTTAATCATATTCATTCGTTTCAGGGACGCAATATTGACCAGTGTTATTAATTCCTGCACGTCTTTCATCGCTGGTTTTGTAATCTTCAGTGTGCTGGGTTATATGGCCTATGCTTCGGGTAAAGATATTCAGGATGTGGCTACGGAGGGACCTGGATTAGTATTCGTTGTGTATCCAGCTGCTATTGCAACTATGCCGGGCTCTACGTTTTGGGCATTGATATTCTTTATGATGTTGCTTACCTTGGGATTGGATAGCTCTGTAAGTTATGTCAAATTGCTATTTATGCAAAATTGTATTTTGCACCTATTCACTAAGTTTCAATAATACCTTGGCTTAATACAAAATAGCAGAAAATTATAATTAATTCGAATTCCCCATTTTAATTTTCAAAGTCATGCTTAGTATAGTATTGTTATCTCTCTCTGGTCACGCGTTACCTAAATACAAAGTAACAATATGTTCACATATACAAATTTTATTTTGCGATGCTTTTAGTTTGGCGGCTCGGAAGCTATAATAACAGCTTTAAGCGATGAGTACCCTCCTATCGGGCGGCACCGAGAAATTTTTGTGGCGTGTCTTTTCACACTGTACTTTATCGTTGGATTGGCGTCGTGCACAAAGGGAGGTTTCTATTTCTTCCAACTTTTGGACCGTTATGCTGCTGGATACTCCATGTTAGTGGCCGTTTTCTTCGAGGCAATCGCTGTATCTTGGATTTATGGTAATTGTTTGTTTTTATTACATTCTTTTGTATATATCTGAAATAGTCACGTTGTTTCAGCATTATACTTTTAAATGCTTGTTGACGCAATTGAAGAAACAAACTTTTTTCGCGTATTATACTACTACCTATTTTAGTACTATATCAAATTATTTTCATTACAGGGACGGAAAGGTTTTGTGAGGACATTCGCGACATGATAGGTTTCAAGCCAGGGTTATACTGGAGAATCTGCTGGCGTTTCGCGGCTCCGGCCTTCCTCCTCTTCATCACTGCTTACGGTCTGCTGGACTATGAACCCTTGCAATACGAAGGCTATGTGTATCCCTGGTGGGCGAATGCTTTGGGATGGGCTATCGCTGGATCGAGCGTCATTTGTATACCAACTGTTGCGATCTATAAAATTCTCACCACGAAAGGAACATTTTTTGAGGTGCGTTAAAAAGCTTATTAGTTTCTATTAGGCAGAATGTAAAAGGTTATAAGAATTATCCGAATATGAAGTATATTCGGTTTGGATTACTTTTTATCCAAACTGCGTTTAAACATAGTTTTTTTCTAGATAAGGAATCTTTGTATCTACCTTTACATATATCATACATTTCTATACATAATATATATCAAATTATACCTACGTACGACAATAGTTCGTGGTGAATTTGTTATTATCGTTCACACAGCTTTCCTTTAGTAGATATGTATGATAATTGAAATATGGCCTTCCTTATTTATAAATTGTCATCAACAGCGTCTCCACATTCTAACCACACCATACGCAGACACCGAGAACAGCACCATTCACAACGGGGTCGTGGTATCCGAGAGTGGTGGAGTGCGGCTCACGTCAGCCGTCACAACGCCCACCACACCGCCCGCCACCACCCCGACAACTCAACCCGCGCTCGTGTGAGCCCAACTATCCTTCGACGTCTACTATGTTTAGTTAATTTTAACCCTTTTCGAAAATGGCGGCAGGTTATAAAATAATTTAATTAAATAATGTAGTTAAATTATACATTAAATAAAAATAATTAAATACCAAATGTAGAAAATTAGGTATTGCTTACATCAAAGTATGTAAATGTCATTTACAGATTTGCATGTAAGTAAAAATAATTAATTTAACCACTCATACCTACATACCTTTGAAAAAAAAATTAATAAATATTGACATAGATATAACTTAATCAAATATTTGCGCTAAGTTTGTTTAAAAGCTTTTCTTATTTGTCTTAATTATACTGAAAGAAATTAATTTTCTTTAGATATCGAGTATCCCAACATGTAAAGTAGACTAATTGCTTACCTAATTAATCGACGCAAATCAAATAGTTGACACAATAGCTGCTATTATAATAATTACTTATCATAGATTCAAATTCAGTAATATTGTGTATTTATGTAATAACTAATAATATTCAGGAAACCGTCGATGTTTTAGATGTAGATATTAGTAATATTATGAGCATAAGGTTGATGCTGGAACAATTAGAAATAGTTAAAAATGCTTCTACTAACGATATGCCTATCCAAGAATGGGTTTATTTTATTAATACTGCCTTTTATGGTTCACTGGCAAATAAGATTTAAAATATATTAATCTTTGAGTTTTGGCGCCAAATTATTGGCACATAGCTTAAGTACAGATAACCTACAAAAATATTTTCACATATGAATACAATATAATATTTATTATAGGTATGCTGCGGAGGCCATTAAAGTATCGCTTCATATTGTGCTTATTTCGTAATTATTAATATTTTATAGATAATTAAGAAGGTAATACCTTATATTGTAGGTAATGATTATTAGACTCTATATTTAATTCACTTTTTTTTAATTATGTTATCATTATGTAGAATAGTCTATGGTGTTATATTGTTCTCTTTCGAAACTCGAAATGAAATGCTGTGTAGATAATAGTACACGTAGGTAATAATTATAAATGATCTATATTTTAAATTGGTGTTGTGCATAGTTCATATACCCACTTATAAATCTATATTAAAACTAGTCATAACTAATCTACTATCACTTGCATTAATTATTAATTACCTACATAATTTTAATCAATCGTCTAAAAACTCTATATTAATCAAACTTGTTTGTAGTACGTATGTTTAAATATATATTTTAATGTACTTGTTGATGTGTAGGAAAATAGATGGTTATTCTGCTCTTTCTTCAATTTATCTCTTGATGTTGTGAAAAAGTATTTTATAGGTGCTCCATTTTTAGTGCACTATTCGTAATTTTTTTTCTTATTCTTTACGACTATTCATCACTCCGACTTGGGCAATGCGGATTGATGAATTGTTTTGACGTAAATTGATTGATTTTTACAATAAATTTAAGGTGTGTTTTGAATAGAAAGGACACGTTCCACACATTACGTTTTATATGTGGTGTGTAGATGAAGCTTTATATTTAAAAGCAATAGAGAAGAATATTATAGAATAAGAGTTTTATCTTTCGAAATTCATGTAAAATCATACAAGAATTAACAAACTAGGTAATTATTCTCTCTTTCAAATGTTTACAAGTAGTTATCATATATCATAGATTATCATATCTCATCGTGTTATACTCAGTAGAATTTCATATTTATGGTAGTCTTATTCTTGATCTCTTGATACCTAGATTTAAATAATATTTAACAAAATCAATCGTCATACCAGCCATTATGACAATTGAGTGTAGAATAAACGTATTTATATGATAAACTCAAATGTTGTTTTATTTTGTAACCTTATTAAATGTTATTACTTAGTATTATGAATGCACGAATTATTCATCATCATTTTCCTCTCCCGATTTCATTGCACGAGTCAGATATGACAACTTTTTATTTGGAGTTTATTAATTATGACATTTACGCTACTACTTAACTGTTATCCAGAAGCTTCACGTATCTACCTAAAAAAAAAGATTAACCATCTTAATACTCGTATAATTAATAGATGAAAGACAATGATGAAGTTTTATTTTTCAGAATAACCTGACCTGGTGACCTTATCAATTTTAAAATAATCTTAGCAAAATCAATTTTGTTTAATTATGTAATCGCCTTAGTTACTTTCCTCGAAAAAAAATACCCTTTTCTCTAAACAAAAAAGTTACATTCAAAAGAAACTTATTACGCACTATAAGTTATCTATCTTAAAAGATAATACATTAATGTAGACTCTTTCCTCATACTTAAAATAATCATAAGAAGGTTTAGAATTAGATGTTCTGATGTTTTTTTATCTTTCCTCAAATCGTTTTATCTCGATAAATGTCTTCTCTGTACTATACTTTCTTTTAATAACTTTTATAATTCACATTCAGTCTATTAATAGCTAAAGAACATATCGAGCCAAGCAATTTGTTATATATGACGTCTTTGGGGCCTTAATTTACTTTATTCGAATATTAATAGCGTTGGTTACGTATTAAATGCAGTGGTTTAGTTAGATTTTGTAAAAAAAAATGTTTAAATTTATTGTAATATTTAACACTTGTTGGTGCCCATGACTTCGTTTTTGTGAACGTAAACAAACTGGACGCTTCCTTACAAAATAAAATGAGGTGAAGATGTGCCTATCAGTAAACTGAACAATGTTTGCTAAGACCTCATTCCCATAGATTATACATTGTGTGACTCTTGGAGTTCCAGATCTTAAAATATATGCTCTCAGTAGGAAACGCTCATTACGTGTAACAATTTTGGCATTTGCACAATTTCTTTATCTCTTAATATTTAGGTGGCCTGCTGCGGTTCTGCATATAGTGTGACAGTCAAAATAAATTATAGCCTATATGTTGTCCAGACCTAATGCCTATACAACAAGAGATAAGCATGTACAAACACACAGACAAAGAGATGCATTTTTAAAAATATCTTTAAAGTACAAATACATTCTTTTTACTCTTTTACTGTATGTATAGATCTTTTAATTTGAACGTGTCCAATATATTATGGCTAATGGCAACAACAAACCAACAAAGCCAAACCGAATGTGACAGTTGACAGTAGTGATTTTGACATTGCACTTGTTCTTTACGAACAAGAATCAGTAAATTTCCTATAATAAATAGTTTCATTGATTAGAATTAACATCATGGACAACAAAACTGAGGATCTTAATCCACCCGAGAAAACTATATTTACCACTATAGCTCAAGGAGACGTTACCGAATTCAAGAATATACTCGCTCAACACAAGGGCAGCGTTGATTTCTTAGACGAAAATGGTATGACCGCACTTCAGCACGCCGCTTATAAGGGTTGTAAGGATATGGTGCAATTACTTCTCGATAGGGTAAGACATGGCATGAATAATTGAATGGTTTATTCGACCTTTCTATCGATTGGTAATAAAATTAACTTTCGATTATCATATTCCAGGGCGCGGATGTTAATTGTGGAAATCATGAATATAACTATACGGCATTACATTTTGGCGCTTTGTCTGGGAATTCTGAAGTCTGCAAGTTACTCTTAGATGCGGGCGCCAAACCGCAAGCGACCAACTCCGTGGGACGAACTGCCGCCCAAATGGCTGCGTTTGTAGGAAACCATCATACTGTTGCAACTATAAACAACTATATACCTCGTAGTGAGATTGCTTACTATTCAGTGCCTCAAGGACTTCAAACAGAGGCTTATTTGCCTCCTATTCTAGTTGATACGCTACATAGATTTGTTCTTGGTGTAAATATCCACCCAGTCAGGTTAGCTTTAAACTTACAACATGCCCCAGGACTATTAGACAATGCTGATAAAGTTAGTAAAGTTTTAGAGATGTTGTGTAAACGAGAAATGACTAGAGGTAGTGAGACAAATGAAGTTATGGCTTTTAAATATCACTACCTTGCCTATATTATTAAGGAAATCCATAATATTAAGGATAAACAGAAGCCTAATGCGGAGAATGAGAAGAAGCATGATGTTGTGGAGATATTTTCTAAAAAGCTATTGAAGCCTGGCAAGGATGGTTATTCCTTAGATCTGATGGATGCCTTCTTAAAGGATTGTGTTCGAGAGTTTCCATATAGAGAATGCACCACATTCCATCAAATGGTGACTGCATTGACCAGTAAAGACCCTCCTCCAGCATTTTCAGTTATAAATTGCACTATCAACGGCCAAAGAGGGTTCATCGACACAATCCCCTATTGCAGCACCTGTGGTGAGGAGAAACCAGCCAAGAAGTGTTCAAAATGCAAAACAGTGCAATACTGTGATAGAGAATGTCAGCGTCTACATTGGTTTGTTCATAAAAAGGGGTGTAACAGAGAGTCTAATGTTGCCGCACCTACAAGTAATTCCAAAGCGAATATTGACCCCTCTGAATTAACTGCGGAACTTCAGAACCTTGTTGCTGGATAGAATTATAATTTACATGTACCAATTTAAATAAATCTAAATGTATACCACACCTATGTACACGATTTATAACAGACGTACCATCCATACACTAGGTAAATTGTTTGAATGATAAACAGTTTTTGAAACAATGTTTTATATTGCAAGTTATGTAATCACCTGTTTTTTATTGTTTGTGATTAAAGCAATGGATGATTTATATTAACCTTTATAATTTATATCATCATGACCAATTTAAATTGGATAAAATGTTATGATATATTCGCGGTATTTTTAAATTGTTAGCAATATGATCAGTCAATGAATGATAGAAACGTAATGTTATATGTAAATATAGATGTTGTATAGCACATAATTTTATTTTGCAACGAAAATTAATGCAAGTCTTCTAGATTAATATGTCAAAATTAAATTGCTTCTTAAAGTAACCTTTGGAAATCTAATGATGTCTAAATTTTCACTCTATCTTTTTGATAAATTGAATTGTACAAAGGAAAAAGCCAGATATTGAAATCCTTGGTATGTTTTGGAAATGTGTATCTGTTGGAAAATCGTATAACATATGTATTATTTGATTAAATGTTTCTTTGAATTCATAATAAATTATTAGTTTTCAAATTGCAGTACTAAACATTTTTTTACATTAAATAAATACATTGTTGTATTTAGTGTGCTATGGTTCTATTATTAGGCATAAAAATGTGTTTATTCTTTACAATATAATTAGTATCATTGACGTCATTGGTTAAAAATCTTTACAAGGATTTGACTAAAACAATCTACCTCCATTTTTGCAGTTAGTGTTGTGTTCTTGATTTTTTATGTAAAGTAACGTGAATGTGTCTTCTGTTCAAATAAATTGGTATAATTGCAATGCGTTTTATTTTTTTAATGTCTATTATATCCACTAGCTAGGTAAAATCTTGATATCTATCTAATACCTATTTTAAAAAATAGCCTTGGACTGGCTTATGGATCATGGAAATGCTGAGTGTTAGAGTAATGGATGCAGGTAATGCGTAGGATTTTCAAATCCTTTATATTATCAAAGATTTCTTTCGAATTCATTATTCGACTCATCCATTCATTCATTCGACTCCATTTAGAAATTTTAAGAATGATTGCTAGATAAGAAGTACATAATATAAGAACATTTTAAATTCTGCACGCAGCTGGCTAACAAATGCACTGATTATTTACATGTATGAAATAAGCCTGCAGATGGCTTATCAATTATTCAAAAAACATGCCATTTCTACGTTGGTAGTACCTATAAAAAGTTATGGAAAAATTTCATTAGCGATATTTGTTAAGCGCCATCTATTAAACGATACGAATACTATTACTACACTTAAAACTTTCGCAGTTATCACACAGGTGGAGCCACATTTGGAAAAAATTCTAATAATACAAACAATTAGAAAAATCGCCCATTTCTTCATTAACATGAAAATAGAAAGCATTTTATGAACTGTGTACACACGGATCTATAACAAACATAATATGACAGTTCTACTAGGACACTACTTTTTTTATACGTTATTGGTGTCAAAGGAGATGATGAGTTGCCTGATGGTAAGCGATCTGCACCTCCTATAAACAGCCGAGGCCATGTGCTTGTGCAATGGGTATCTAACTTTAATGGATAAGGGATAAGGAAAGGATTGATGGAAGGAATAAAGAAATGGAGTAGAGAATGGCATACAGTAGCATGCTACTATTTCACGCCAATCACAAACAGCGAAAAATATATTAATATAATTATTATAAGCGTTACTATACGCCCGTTCATCTATTTAAGGTTAGTGCTAACTTTGCCAAGTAAGCAGATAAACAGTTAGTTATGTAGAAACTTAGTTGGTACATCTATCTATTATCTTCTACCATTAGACTAGTCTGGCACCAACTTCAAATAAATGAGCGGGTAGCGTTTTAAGTAATTATATAAATTTATTTTTCGCTTTTTAGTAGTTACCTTTTACTGCTTGCGTTTTTGTCCGAGGTTTACACATAGTTATTTATAAAACTTATAAATCTCATTTATTATTGCGTAAAAGAAAGTCCTCATAGCAATGTAGGTACTATAGTGTGGCAAGTACTCATTCATATTGCTAATCTAAGTTAATTATATTATTTTACTAGCGTTCCTCCCTGGCTTCGCCCGTGGTACATATATAGCCACATATATATCAATAAGTGGGCTAGGTGGTAGTGGTGGAAAGAATTTTTCAAATCAGACCAGTAGTTCCTAAGATTAGTGCATTCAAACAAACAAATAAGCCTTCAGCTTTATAATATTAGTAAAGATTAAAAATATTTACCACAATAAACAGTTTTATACTTATTTGCGGAACGGCTGGAATAACAAATTATTTTGTTAGTGTTTGTACCTATATGATTTATTTTTATTAAAATTGCGTGAACTGTGACCAAGGAAACAGGGATTCATTTTTATGTACATAATATATTAATATTATATACTTATATTACATATTATCTATGATACTATATTAGAGTTTATATGATCAAAAAACATTTACTTTTGTCAAATTAGAATATACAATCTGAAAAATGAAAATGTTGCCTTTTTCCTATTGGTTAGGGGACGGGGCCAATAAATATATTATTTACATTAACAGCTGGTACTGTTAATATGTATTCCCGTGTTTAAAAAGGATTTTAAATCAATTGTTTATTTGAAAGACTGTTATACTTTTCTTATGTAATTTACTGTCGAGTAATTTACATTAAATTCTCATAATTTTACATTTGAGTCTGATGGTTTTTTATATTTGTATGCTTCTGAACTGATTTTGATGTTATGCCTAAATATGAACATAAATAAACGATTTTTTTTATAAAAAAATATAGTGATTTTATTTTCCAAAAAATAAGCGAAGAAACTGTTAGAAGGGAACGAAAGCTCTCTTTATTTGGGTAGGTATATAATTAATTAATGAGGCTTGTATTCGGCCTACAAAAGGTCTGCAGGGCAGGTTTTTTAATGAAAAATAAAACGATGGTATAATATAGAATAACATATACTGTATTTACTGTTTACCTAACTACACATATTTATTTATTACTATTTACAGTATTTACAAACAAGACCTTATTTTACGTAGTATACATGCTTAGTAACATAATAGGTAGGTTCTTTAGACTTCCGACAGTTTAATTATGCAGTAGATATAATATATAACTATAAATACTTACTCTAATTTCTTAACTATTTACATACTTAAAGGCACAGCTATCACAAAGCAAAAATTTATTAAATTACGAGGTAGTTGAAACTTGAACAGTGATATTAATATAATCAATGACAATATAATATAGGAAGTAACCTATTTATCTATAAGTTATGATTTCATAATGTTACCATTAATATCCAAATAGGAAACTATAAAATAGGTGTTTAAAAAAATCTCTTGTTACAAAAATATTAGATACCATATAATAAATTTATATCTAAAAATTGCTAGTTGTTCCCGCTTTATTTCTAAATGTTCTTCAACCTTCACCAAGAAGTGCGCTTATAGTGAAGCTTTTAACTCTACGACAAGGCGCCGGGGCGGCTGGTGGGGACGGTATCCTTGGTACGGGGGCGGGAAGGGCTGGACTCCAAGACGCCATAAAGGGATTCGCGGAAGCATTGGGCCAAATGCCCATAGGCATAGGCATATGTAATGGATGCATGTAGGGCAACTCGGGAGGGTAGAACGCTGGTGGGCTGGTGCTATCTGGAGTAGTTTGTCGGATAAGGGGTGCTGGTGATTCAATCAATGGAGGAGACCTCGGCGATGAAGAACGCAAGCTTCCTTCCTCAGAGCAAGAAGATGCGGCATCAGAACACGCGCGCTTTGGCTCCGGCGACTCGGTTGGTGTGTCTGAATTACTGGGATCACTGTCCACGTTTTTTCTTTTACATTTCGATTGGCCGCAAGCACGGAAACCTTTTGCGAATGGATTGTTGTCAATTTTCAATTTCGTGATCCGGTCGTTCTGTGGACAATGAAAAACAAAATTATTACATAATTGCGACAAAATACAAAGGCGTATAGTGTTCATTAAGATTTTATTAATGTTATTGAGTCATTATTTCAAAATCAAAAAAAGAAAATCTCTTTTTCGAGCACGATTCAGTCATTATTTTGATTGCATGTTACGGTGAATTTATTTTTCTCATTGATTAACTAGTTGTATTCGTAGATAATTTACAAGTATGTGCGAGCAATATTTGGATAATTTTGTCTATCGAGTCAAGACATTGGAAATGTTTATGAAAAAACCTGTTTTATAGCGTAAATCAGTATTGCCAGTAAATGGCATCTTTCTAGGTTGGATAGCGATATAACTATCTGATATTTTATTATGCAACATAACATTTCCCGTTTGTCATAATTGTATGAAATTTCCAAGCCGATAAGCGGATTAAGGTTGTCAGCATCGAAAAACGGGAGGATTCATTTTATCTCATCGGGATGGCAATTTAAACATCCGTTTCCGTATACACGTCGTTAATAGCTTGTAAAGGATAATTGTTGCACATGTGTGGTTTGGCGACAGGCCAATTAGCATGGCATGTTGCATGTCGCCGATGTCGCCTGCCCGTCGCGGGCTGCGGGCCGATGCTCTAGCGACGCGGCGCCGGGACGCAGGCGTAGTCGTGCCGTGACGAAATCCGATATGCTAACTTTTGTACATATGTCACGTTATTTTAATAACATGGAAGAGTTTTTTACTACTGTATAGTGATTGACAATCGGTATGATGACTTTGAGGTAGGTACAAAGTATTACAAGTGTGAATACGATCAAAGTCTACGTTACGTTTAAGATTCAATTCTGCCCCCAAATGCAGCGGGGACAAAGGCTCAATTTATCAAGTGTACTGAACACTTTCACGTACTCCGAACGACACCACCTCACAAACGTATTTGGTAATTAGTGTGTACTTTAGATAACCGTACAACTTGTATGCACGTTGTAAATTTGGCACTTAGGGTTATCTAGCGGAATCTTGACCGCAAACAGTCCCGTCGCGTAGAGTCACTTGTAAATGATTGTTTGCATGAGTCGATAAGGCGGCGCCGGCGGGTGCCGTTTGCTCATCGCACTACCAGATAACCGCGCAGCTAGCCGATAGCGAGGAGTGCTAAAAGCCTGTTATTAGCTCACTAGAGTGCACTTCTCGAGTCGGTCGGCTAGCTGAAGTATCAGCAGCCAGGCGCCGCCCCCGCTCCGCCCTGTCGCCCGTGACGTCACGCGACACCCAGTCGCTCGCTTTTTGCGTGAATATTTCATATTTGCGACTGTCGCCAGTTTTTTCGGAAATGTATAATTAGGGTCTGTGTAAATTTAGTTTAGTTATCGGGTGCAAATGGCTGAATTATCGATGATTTACAAACATTCGATGTCTCGACATTTACAAGTTGATATTTACAAGTTGCTCGAATGAGTACGTTATTGCGGCTGCGCCGTCTGCCACCTAGTTACGCTGGCTAACAGTCGGCCGGGGATCACAAAGGGCATTTTGTAATTCGTCGGTAATTCTCAACAATACATTTGGCGGCGTGTGTTCGTTTATGCGAGGATAATGCGCAACGATACGTCGCCGGCCATTGTCCACGACGCAGTCCCGTTAGTTGGACAATTCTGGGATTATCCTACAAAGCTGCCGGTCGCTGTAATTGTAATTATAAATGGACGCGAGGAGCTCTTCGCGCCTCGTTGCAGTCAACATTAAATATGCCGCTGGTGTAAAGAAGCCGACTCGACCTAATTACCGAACGATGGATTATGCAAGAGATCGACACGCTGTGCTGAGCATCAAAGACGCAGACGTGTGGTAAGAAAACAAACAGCAGGAGGGCTTCTTGGGGAGGACATAGTTATTGTACACAAGAAACTTTATAAGATTACACAAAACGACCGATTTAGGTATTTGATGAGGGAATTGTAGTTAAGTAATCTCATCCAGGTGAAAAATGTATTTATAAGTTCATAATGTGTGAAGGAATAATGTTATTAAGTTGAAGCTTTCAATTACATAATAAATTTGGCAATATTTCATTCGAAATTTATCGAATTATACCTTCATAAAATCATACTAATAATTTTCTAAATATTATGTAACTTTAAACAATGCACTTAAAATTGAATGCAATCCCGATGAATCATACAAATACAGAAGCTGCATTCAACAATTACTGTTTAGTGTTAAAACAATTGTTCATTATCAGCAGAGAGAGCGCCGTTTGAGTCTAACTGTATCTTTTTACTATATATTCTACATAAGTACAGGCTTTAGTCGCACTTGGAACCTTGGAACAATACGGAACTATGCACAAACACACCGCTGGACCTTTAAATTAGTTGCTTTTGTTTCGAAATCTGCCGATGACCACTCATCGGCGTCACATTTTTTGCTGATACGGTAAAAGCCGTGGCGCCTGAGGCAAAAAATATTTGTATCATAAGTGCGAATAGTGAACACATTCTCAGAAACGTACTACGTTTTCGTGGAACCCGTAAAATTTGATTGTATCGAAGTTTGTAAGGCGTTTCCAATCTAGATATCGAGTGTAAGGGAATTCATCGCATAATCCCTTGCGTATAATATGTTATGTTAATGATTTTTGCCTAAAGTTGATGAAATTTTGCATACATTTGTGACAAAACTTTGGGGATGATTTTTGAAACAAAATCTATAATATAATATACGGTACCTACGTTTATATGTTGAATGTACAATTTGAGAAGTAGGCTAACATATATAATTATAAAAGCTGTAACCCGTTTTCGCGTGAACGAGTATTACCTACGCCTAACAAACACCCATACTTACAAACTTTCGCGTTTATAATATTAGTAGGATAATGAATATATCACTTATAATCAGACAATAAACAATGAATATCCTGTTATTAAACGACACATAAAAATTGCAATAATTTAGTGAGCATTAAAACATAAAAACATTAGTTAAAGGAGGCCAATTACTTATTCTACGTAAGTACAGGCTTTAGTCACAAAATTTAGGTAAATAACTGTTTCTACGCGCCATTGCCTCCATAAAAACACTCGTATTTCCTGAAGTTAATTGTTTCAGTGTTCAAACTTGTTTGGGTACGTGAGTTTATTTCATTGGGCTTATATGAACTGTAACCGGACCTACGTCACGTGATGAAGTAACATCATGTATTTTTAAAAGAAAATAATAAAATCGGTATATGAAAGAAAATTAATCATTTGCTCTGATTATCTTATTGTTTCGCTTTTAATTTGAATCGTTGTAAAGAAGAAACTTAATAAAAAAAAAAGTATGAAATCTAAGAATTCCACCTTACGAGGCACTTCTTAGCTTATTAATTTTTTATTTAGGCCTATCCTCATTCCATAGTTAAATTCCATTATATACTAATCATGTCAATGCGACTCGTAAAGAGCATTACAACTCTTAAAATGCTAGTTTAAATAAATAATTAATTACCTGATAAGCAGTGACAGCAATGAACTCAGTCTCTGGGAAGGAGAAGGAAGCGTGAGGCGCGCCCCACGCCAGCGCGGCGGCGTCCCGCGCGCGCACCACCAACACGCGAGGGCGGTATTTGTGCATCGATGTTAGTACCATCTGAGAAGGAGATACACGGTTAAAATTTATTCAAAATTATTCTCAGCTAAATAGCTGATAAGTTAGTGAACAAAAATCATACGTAAAATATGACCACGATAATAAATTTTCCATACATTTAGCAAATCAGCTTGTACGAGTTTCCTGATATTTTAAATTATGTAAAAATTTCAATAATGTGGAAGGGTAATTTCTAAATAATCATAATGTATCAAAAAATGGTTTCATAATTTTGTAGACCTACAATAAGTTTATTAAAAGCTAATTAAATAATAAATTAACAACACATTGTTCATGCTTTTCAACAAAAAATAACAATGTGCGTGTAATACAAAATAATAACCACAACCCTTGCTAATTTTATGAAACAGTAATTAAAAAATACAATGTGTTTTCGCATACATTGTAAGCTGTAACAGATACTCGGTAAAAAAGTTAGCGACAGTCGGCGCGTTTGCTTATCTGTGGTACTTGATGCCAGCGCTACCTGCGGGCGCCAAAACCACTTCAAGCGAAAAGGGTTCTGTTTTCTATTTTCACTCACATACACACTTTTTATGAAGCTTTCTAGTTTATTGACTACTGTACGCTTCTGAAATATGATCTTCCTTTCAATAGATTCCCCATTATATATTGCAGCCTTTATATTTAGGTGGTGTGCTTAATGTCATGATGATCTTAATAATTTAATTTGGTCAAAAAATGTACCTCGCTTACTTTAATTGTAAAGTCTAGCTTTCAATAAATATTTATAACTATATTGTTTGCAAACATATGCTTCTGCCTACGTTACTACTTTTTGTGATCGATTGTCTTTTATTTTTTAATATTTCAGAAATTATAGACAATGCAAGCCATTAATTACATCTTAAACATTTATCTGAATGGGTTTTAATTGTAAGCAATTAGGTAATTGAAAGGCAGTTAGCATGTGCATTTTCAAGAAAATAAACGGAAAATAACAAAAAAGTGATGTAAAAAGTGTCATTTGAAACGAATTTCAGACTGATGAAGAGACACGTGTCATTACAGAACGAGATAATTTTGTCTAGACGCCATGCAAGTTTTTTATAGTTGCCAAACATGGACAAATGCTCAAGCCTATTTACCACATTCTGCGAGAGTGTTAATAGGAAATTAACTCTATATGGTATTCAATATGCTCCACTCACTACCGTTATCTCGTATTGGTTAACTCGAATTAAGCAGATGCGTGAAATGCCCTAAATGGATGTACAATGCACATACAAGCGACCAAATATATAGATAGAAATAGAATAATTGACTTTGTTATTGTTGTTGGCATTTAAATAAAAGTTTAACGTAATAAGACTTGTGGCCACCTTTACTTGTATATAAAAAACGGAACAGAATACCTATCCGCAGGACACTGAAAAATACAATGCGCATGACACGTTTACGGAGATAAATATTTATCACTATGTAGTTAATTATTTATTTAGTAATATTAAGCCAGGACGAACAGTTTGGTGTTTTTATTACAAATTATAAAAGCATGTACGTGACAATGCTACAAGCACGCAGCAATTAAATTATATAATAGAGTCGTACAATTAACTGGTATTTATATCGTTTAATTTTTTAATTCAATGAACAAAGTATTATGATAATAATTATTTTAACGATATATGTACAAGTTAGTACCTAGAATTTTATAAATAAAATAGGCTCGTAATTACGGCAAGTTTTGACAACTAAGAATTGAGTAACAGAAATTACACATCGACAAATTCTCCCGGCGGCTTCCAAGGCACGGGTCTTTAAAGTCTGCATAACATCATACATTCGAGTAGCTCTACGACATTCACTAATACATTTTCCAAGTAACGATGAACTTAAATATTTGTACCATTTTTATGTCTCTAAAAAGGTGGATGTAATGTGTCGTGTAGGTAACATTCATCATTGTGTTTTTGCCGAAGCACTAATTAAAGTAATTGTGGCAGTTAAATGTAATGCAATTAAACCTAATAAAGAAAACCTTAAAATTAACCTTATCTCTGATTAAGCTTCGACGATGTTCTCGTTCGCCGATGTTTTTTATCACATTTAGCTAATTACTCGGTGTATCTTATGTTTTATCGATGTAATTTCATCCGTGAGAATTATATGGAACTCACATTATTGCGTTCGTAGAAATTCGGGGTACTGCACCTTGTTGCGAAGTTAACATGCGCTACAATTTAAGAATCGACATCGTTTAATTCGTTTTGTTTACACGTTTTGTGTTTCATTAATTGTATGCTGATTAAGTTTTCGCTTTAATTAATATTAATTGAACCTGTTTTGTTCGTAATTATAACAAATTAGGTTTATTAACAGTTCATTGTTAAAATCGGTTTAACAAAAGGAAGTCTATATATTATATGTGTATATATATATTACGTGATAATAGTACGTTATAACATTGCAAATGATTTCTTTGCCTTGTTTATATCTAAGTAGGAAAGGAGGAGAGCAAAAAAAAAATTTAGATGTGTTTTTTAATTTTTAATAACTTTATAAAAATCGTGAGATAGATATTCATCTGCTACGTGGTGCAGGCCGATAGCGCGAGAGGCACGACGATGGACAGACATATTAACGTTTCTTCACGTTTCCATTCTCGTCCATCAAACGGACATGCGTTCAATCAAGTACGATTGAAGTTTCTGATAAACGTAAATTTTTTAGCATGTCCTTTTGGTATTTGTGGAACTGGGATTTCTAGGTGTTTGTTAAAGCGGTGTTGTTAAAATTTAATAAATACTGTCGATTACTGTTGTTTTATAAGAACTTAATTTAATTATATAATATTTGTTAATTAAAAACGCTGTGAATAAATTGCATTTAAAGAGCTTTGAATTGAATTAAATTAGGGATAATTAATATAAATTTTTAACTTGTTATTATTGGAAATAATTAACTCAGTATTTGAATGCCATTAAAATGAGACTAAGCGGGGATTGCGAAAGCTTAAAGCTTAATAAAATAAAACAAAATCAGATATAATAAAAAGCGTGTTATAGGGCTCTAATGTTTTCTCTACATAATTAGCCGTGCAAGATGTTATAAGATAAAATTATTGAGGGGAACACCGTAAAACATGTAATTTCCCCCGGATTGACACGGGCCGCATCCCGTCGTAACCAAACCGATTGCTTGTAGCGATAATATTTAATGTGTCGAACAAACATCCCTTAATTTTTTTAGATTGCTTACATGAGGGCAAATGATGATTTATTTTTAAAATGGTTTGAGTCACTTTACATAGCTACGTATGCATTAGTTTAAACTAAGAAATTTGTAAGTTTTATTGCTGTTTGTTCTGCTGTGTTAATAAGCCAAATTGTTTGATGAATTCTTAGCAATACATATTTCATAGTAACAAGATAATTCGTTTAACAAACGGCATTACTATTTACGAGTAGCCGTGTTTATTGCGTGAGAATAAGTTAGTCAACAATCCTTTTCCAATTATTAAGTAATTTTCAAACTCCTCCACGACATGATAACCGTAATCTTTTCTCTGTAACATACTTAAAGCTTCACTTAATCCGGCCCGTAATTAGGGAAGCGATACACAAAGAGTTTGTGGGGTATAGGAACTCTTTGATGTTGCGTTAAAAAATCGCAAACAAAGCGGCCAGTGAAGGAAGAATGGGACCCTTTTTATTACAGGTGGCGAAATCTCAAGTGCGCAAGCGAAGCGTACATTTCCATGTGAATGGCGATGCTCCTTGTATATCGGTAAGTCGGTAGCATTGCCCATTGTTGCGGCTGCGTAAAGACGCCGCCCGGGGTTCGCTTGACAACATATCATATTTTATAAAACATGTAAAGGCTTAAATATTGCCTGAAGATTTGGATTATACCTACTAGTTATATCACTTATTCTTTTTCTCTATAGCGAAGAAAATGGCCTTTTTCAACTTCTTTTCAATAAAAAATGCAAAATTAATTCATTATGAATTCGCATTAACAGTTGAAGTTGAAAGGTGTGTAAATTTGATATTTAAAGTGTGAATTTGTTTAATCTATGAAAAAACACCTTTAATTAAACCTTTAATTGCAACCTTGTATATAAAATTATAACATGTCCATCTAGCTAACATAGGGGATGCGGTATATTTGATATATCTTCATTTATCATCCAAAGAATCGACTCAACGAAGCGTATAAAGTTTTTGTTCAGACCCATCATAATATTCTCCGTTCAGTTACAACATGCTACCCACTTTTAATAGCCATGACAATAAGTTTGTTCCGATTTTTTTATATGTATTTGTCTTTCACTAATGAAAAATGGTATTTGTTCCTTACATATTCAGCTAGGTTTTATTTCAGGTTACTAAATTGTTTTCATTGTTTAAATTTCAGTTCCATAAATACATTAATGCAAATGAATGATAAAAATATCGCTCATTAGGTATCGTTTCTTGCCCTTTTAATGTTTCTTACGGCTGCATAGTATATATATAAAATGTAATTTAATGGCAAAATTGGTATGTCACAATGGAAGTAAAAAGTAATTTATTCATATCAGTTTTTATCTATATCAACTATCGTAAAACCTACATACCTACTTATTAAAATACTAACTTTAAATAAGTATTCTCTTTGCTCATTATTCCAAAGCTCTTATGTTTATTTTATTTTAAAGCTCTAACCCGTTACTTTAGAGTTCAAAATTGGTGTATATGTAGGTTATGATAGATGTGGTTAGGTAGGCGTTTCCCGCAAAGAATGTGGAAGTCACGAGTTAGTAGGTTCAGTTCAGATGTTTTTATTTCGACGTAACTTTGTTGAAGTCAATACAGCATACAGCCAAGACAAATTGATTATAATTAGCAAAAGGACATTTTGTTTTTTAATTAAAATACATTACGGTATAACTGCTATATTATCCTAAGCGCAGTTTACGATATTTTGTTAAAAGCTACAGTCTCCTAAACTATTTCCTAATTATTGTAAAATGTATGGAACAAGCTATTGAGCT
Organism: Zerene cesonia; assembly: GCF_012273895.1. Classification (NCBI taxonomy): domain Eukaryota; kingdom Metazoa; phylum Arthropoda; class Insecta; order Lepidoptera; family Pieridae; genus Zerene; species Zerene cesonia. The sequence continues at coordinate 2,487,576 of NC_052121.1, read as the reverse complement.
GTTTCAAGTCCAATAATTTCCTAAGATTAGCGCGTTCAAATAAACAAACACACTAGTTTTATATTTCTAGTATAGATTATATAATTAGTATAGATTTACAAGAAAAACTTACGTGTCCCTGGGAGTCCATCGTATTATTCGTCAGCTTGAGTTTGCTAAAGGAGATGGGGTTGGCTGTCCAATGATGTCCTGGAGCTGGGGAGTCGGGGTGCAGCATAAGGCGCCTGGGAGACTGTGGTTCTGCGCCTCCAGCCGCTGCCCACGCGCCGCCCGCCCAGCGCCAGCGGCGGCGACCCACGAGAGAGAGTTCTAGAAGCACGCAGTACTCCTCCCGAGGGTCCAGGCCATTCAAGGCTACGCGGAGGGATGGGAACATGCGCCTGAAAATATACTTTCATATAAGATGGCTGTCAGATAATAGAGTATTATACAGTTAATTTAGACTTCATGTTTTAAGGTACTCATTTCAATATTCGTATGAATATGTATGTATTTCTTCTTATTTTTATAAAAGAGGTTAAGGCACAATGTAATAGGTGGAAAAAAGTTCATTACAAGATGTACATTGTAAGTTTTTTACAAGTTGTTAGCTTAGGAATGAAAAGGTGTATTATAGTGCATATTGTAGTTTTTTTGAACAAATGACTAAATACTAATATTTACAATGTTATACACAAATAAAAAAGGTACGATGTTATGAATGGTATGGAATAGACATACATAAACCGGATTTTATTATGTTACAAAATATGTCTTTAATGACTTTGGAAATAGTGGAAATATTGTTAATTAGATTAAACATTTATTTCAACATAACGGTCTCGTCTACATATAAATTTAGTAGGAAGGTACCTACTACTAGTTCTATAAAATATTCGTATTTCGGGTGACATTCCTTTTCACCTTTGAATAAACAAAATAAAATTAAAACAAGCACTTAACAGTCAATAAAAGATAACTTTGTACGGCGTAAAGTTGACCGCGGTCGAACAAAGAAGATGATAATAAAATTACGGCGGGTATAAGGTGATAGGGGGGACAATGGGCACTCTGTAGGTTTTATCGTGATTATAAAAGCATGTGATGGAAGAAAAAGTGTTAGTGAATGAGCTTTCGGCACCCGTTGGGGTTGAAATGTCATGTGGCGCCGACCGCTGATAGCGAGCCGACGGTGAGCCAATATAACTAATCCGTCTGACCGATTGTATTTGTTTGAGGAAACTGCAATGTGTCTGATTATACATCAATAGATTCGATAACGCAATGATTGGAGTAAATAATAATCGTACCTACACCTACTTGGAAAATTTTGACAAATTGTTGTCATTCGGCTTTTTTCCCTTAACCGTAACATTAATAATAATAGACAAACATTTTTAATTAATACGTTTCAATTCAATAGTTACATTAAAAGTGTGTTCCGAATACAAGTTTTTACTAGCATCACTTAGGCTTAATGGTACATAGATTACGCCGCATGATCCGTCTAATTCACCACGGTGTGATCGTGGCTTATCACAGGCTTGGCTCTGGCCATCCGTCATAACAGTGGTATCTGCCGGCCGCCGGGCGCGCTAATGCATTGCTGATAAGGCGCCGACACAGTCACAATTAACAGAGCACTAAATTAGCTTCCATTTAAACTTTACGACGTCGGCTACTGCCTTACGTTTGGTACGGATAGACGACAAGAACTAAATCGAATGAATGTTTATTAGTTTTTAGTATTTTCATATGCCTAGAGTATGTTTACTGAAGTGTATTTTTTCTATGATAACGAATAATTTTGTGTATCATATTGATATCTGAATGTTACGAACAAAAAAAATGTTATTTTGTTTTTCTTTTAACATTTTATAATGGGATGATAAATTCCAATATTCATTCCGGTCCTAAAGTAACACCAAATATATTTTAACATGATACATTAAAAGGTACACGCTATGCCTTACTTATCCATCGAAAATATTGACAGACGTCCTTCCATACAAACAGGAACGCACAAAACAAACACAAATATGTACACACACTACTTGCAGGTATCGACGATCATGTTGACCGTACATCGACAAATCCCTCTGCTACCGTACGACGCTCTTATCACGCCACGTCACTTATCGAGGCTTTGAGGACGCCGACAAAGGTGACGATCGACGTGCAATTTATGCGAAAACCCCCATGAGCTTCTTTAAAAGCCTATTACAGTCCGCAGCAGAAAATACCTCTTTAAAGCTGTTAAGATACCCTTAATGCACGCAACACTGTCGGATTTTGCGGCTCGTCAATTCAATTCGATACTTGCACTCAGATTCTCAGCCGCTATTAGCTAATTAAATGTGATAATAACCGGCAGCGGAATCCTCTTTATAAAATTCAAGGAACTTATCGGTAATCCAAGAAGCGATTTCGAGATTCTTTCGAACGTCATTTACCGCGCAGACATTTTTTAAAGATATTCGAAAGTTTATTATTTCAACGATGTTTTACTCTGAGCAACAGTTATGATCGTGTAACATAAATTATCATTCGACTTTCATTTCATTATGGTATCGGTAATAAAAGCGTCGTTTTAATTTCTGAATTAACGATATTGTAACAATCATAAATGTAATGTCCGAATACGTTCCGTTTAACAATACTGCTTATACAGCGATGCAAATGAAATAAGGAGACTATAAAAACGGATCGCCATAAAAGGCATTCGAGGGCGCGCTAAGCCGCGATGACTCCGCCGGTGGGAAGGGACTTAGTGGAATACAATGGGACCACCAAAATCGCGTTGAATAAAGTTAAGAGTGGGTCGTAAATCGGTAACAACTTGCCAATTGCCGCACGGAGGCGCTAACAGCGCGGGAAGAAACACATCCGCTCTCGCATCCGCACTCGAATTCTTAAACGAAGCGCGATTTTCTGTCGTATCCGCTCAATATATACGACTGTAAAAATACCATTCACAAAAGTAAACAAAACTATTTGTTCCCATTAAAATATATAATGGGGCATTTGTCTTTCCGCTGCGTCAAATTTCTTGTATCGTCGTCACATGAGCAGTCAAGCGCGTAATCGATAATGTGTTCGTACAGTTATATATACGCCACTGAATACTGTCTTTGATACATTAGCCGGGGCGCAGTCATAAACAGACGCATCCCGAACCTACCCCACGGGGTTAATTATCTTTACAACTGATTTCACGAGTATTTTATCGTCAAGTTCAATGTTAAGACGCATTGCGCTCGTTAATGGGACAGGCTAGCGTTGTTCTGTGTGCATCTGTTGTTTTCTAAAAAGCTTTAACACTTGTTTTCGAGAGGCTAAGCAGAAGAATGTGTGTTTAAGCCGCGTAGTCGCGCTCATTAGCGCTCATACGAGAGGTCCAGCCGGTTTTTTCGTCCGCCCAGATGTGAGCCTGGGTAAACAACTAAACACTCCTCCTCCATTGTGTGGGTGTATAAAAAATCGGACACCTGGATGTGTCAAAATGTTCACTCGGCTTGTGAGCCGCCGTGAGAATCGCAGCGAGCTTTACGGGTCGTGTTTTGATAGTGATTAACATTACAGCGTTACAGTAATGTTGAGTGTTGACATAATACAGCCATGTAAATGATGGCTTTTTATATTATTTTTATACGACGCGACGACTTCAATATATTCCTATTTATTTTTACAATAATGCTACGACGCGATTGATAGAGTAATTATGAAACTTTTTGTGTAATAAAACATACCTTTAAACGTTTAATTTACAGAGTTGAATTTTACAAATCAACTTTTTTAAAGTTTGATACGCATAAATGTTTTAATTACTTCAATATGAAATAATAGCAGACACGTGCTTCAGGTAGGTACTATGAGCTGAGTTACTATCAATTATGAGTCTTACGTAAGCACACAAGCGAATTGATTACCAGTATACTGTTGTTTCAGTTAAGTGCGATGTTAATACGCGTAGTTAATGAATCAGTAAACTGTAAACTTGTACATCAATGGAGCTGTCTATACGAGAATATAAAGGGTGGTTCACACGAACTGTTCGATGTGGTTTTTTCAACTCTGAACAAATATTTTTATAAAATAAACACCGCTATTTTACACAAAAAGCGAATCCACTCCACATGTTGCGAGCGGTCTGCAAATAGAGTTCACTCGAGAGTTGTTCTCAACAATACAAATAAACCAATTTGGGTCTGACAGCAAAAAAGATTCGGATCGACTCTGTCCGAGTAACCCGGTATTAGCATATTGATGGGAACCTATCTGTCGTCCTTTGTTTAAAATCAGCGACAGCGCCTTCAATCATAACGATCGTGACAAAAAGTTTATTTTATTTTTATCGACCACTTTTTGTTGCGCCCTGCGGCTGCAGGTGGCTAGCGCGATATAGGTATGTCATTTGTATTCGATTGTTTCAAACGTTTTTGTCCTATCGATTAACTTCGGGCTGTAAACATGTTATAGAACAGAACATCATGAGATAACGGAGTATTTAATTAATAAAAGCAAAAACTAGTAAACGGTATGACATGAATTGCCGTTGATGAGTTACTTAAACCTATTCCGTATATACGTTTATATACATTCATACTTAGCTATACAGCACGGAGAATATTTATAATATTTATAAAAATCGGTTCTATAATCCATACGATTAGCGCGTTCATACAAACTCTTCGGCTTTATATTATTAGAATAGATATACAAGGCATTGTAAAATGAATACATACACGACTATTTGTCGTTACTTAATATGGTTCAAAGGTAGTTAAATTTGATGGACGCACGGCCGGCGTGGGGCGTGCGAAGGACACAATGACATCCCGCAGTGCGCACCTGCATGACATATTTATGCACCTATCGCCAAATTTACAACTACCCTAAACACCGCCACTTGCGGAAACCGACACAAGCGACCAGCCGGCGCCCTTTGCGCTCTTATAATTAACCCGCTCCAATTACAGCAAATCGACATTGCCAAATCAAATCAGTCTTAAAAGCACCGCAAGCAATAAAAATGTTATTTAAGTTTCAACGATATTACGATTAAAAACAATAAAATTTATGAACAAAATTAAGCTTTTAAACGCTATTTCATGAATCTGTAATTAGAGCATAATCTTAAATCTTATTTTTATCATTCACCCTTACATCGGTATCGATGCATTCGGCACATATAATTTACATAAGCGATGCGTATAATGTCCGGCGCCGCGGCGGTAGAGTTGCACAAAGCGCATTTGTAAATTGCAACGAAACCGGCCCGCAATCTTTCAGTAATTTAGTTGACAGTTAGTGCGGGACCGCCGTGCGTAGGACAAAGCTTATCTCGCCGCCGCATCTAGAATCTATTATGCGCCTTTTGACGCCGTCCAATGCGGACAACAGATCGTTAAGATAATAATCAATACAACCATCTAGCCTGTTTTTGATCACTTAAATTAAATACGATACGTATGTAACGTTCCCGCCTCTATTTGATGTTAATATGGACGCTATTTACATAACGTTACCTGCGTGAATGTGTACTACACACCATATCTGAACCTATACGTACAGGATACATTTCAAGCAACATTAAAAGTGCGACACTCATGAATAATAAACACCAAGATACATTATGTGTCAATTTTGTCAAGCTACACCTACTTTCGAACGCCAGTTCCGGTACTTATATAAAGCTTTTATATCTTGTTCATTTGTTGATAAAATAATGGATATTAAATATGATACGGATAAAAATGATACGTATGGTGACGCAGGGTCGGTGGCAGCGATCGTTAGCTGCCGTCCGCGCATAAATCACACCGTTTTATGAGAGCTCCCAATTTTTTAACTCGCAAGTTAATGAAATGCGAGCGCAGTATGGGATCCGGCTAGCGACATTAAAAACGACAAACCATAAGAACGGACAGTTTCTAATTATAATCCTGTCAAAGCTGCGATATAAGAAAGAATTGATGATCACCTGTATGCGGTGATTTTTATCTAAGACGGTGATCTTAAAGATAGTAGCCAGCTTGTTTTTTTCATAAATTTTAATTGATAATTGACATATTGCCCTATGATGTTATGAATGTTTGGATTTGCCTTTTTCGATAACAAGTGAATAGGTTTTTAGTTATCTCTACAACATGTAGTAATGCGTGTTAAGAACTTTAAGAATCTTACGGACTTTCGCTAATAGTCCCAAAGAAAGATTCATCAAGTGCAGGAACTTCGCTCGCTGTACCGTGATGCCGCAATACCTAGAACCATCTTTGAGAAATGCGAACTAATTACAAACGTATGCACCGATAGCAGAGTTCATTATTCATAACATCTTGGAAGTGAACGGCGCCTGTATTTTAGGAAGCTTTTCGAGGAAGAGATACAGTCGCGAATTAAAGTCGCAGGAGGGCTCTGAGGGGCCGACAAAGAGGCCGCCGCACGCGAACCGCACTCGATTCACAATTAAGCCAGTGTGTGTTAATTGGTATTAATTCGGTGTGTGTGGCGCAAGTGCCTGTCGACGGAGTATGATTCGTGATAGTTTATGAGCGTCTATGAGATCAAATCGTACCGCCAATCAAAACGATGTAAATCTTTTCTTTTGACATTATATTTCTTTCACCGATATATAAATAGTGAAAGTAATCCAATTTCGTTTATGATTATATCTGATTGTAAATTAAGACCTGTTTTCTGCTTATGTGAATTCGAATAAAATAAAATTTCAAGTTTAGATAAATTAAAAGTAAAAAATAAATTGTCATAAATCATAAATGTTATTTTGTAATCCAGACTTACCTATTTTAGTTAGTAGGTAACTTTAACTGACAAAATTATCCTCTTAAATCGATTTAACAAACGAGCAAATGAAAGAATGTTTTAACAGAGACAAATTGTATTTGGTACCATTGGTACCAAATTGGTAGTAGCAAAAAGCACAGCGTGTGAGACATGATGTGAAAATATTTTCTTTTTTGTCAGTCCGCTGATCGCTTACCCCAAACGTTTGTCATCAGACTATTATACGAGGAATCGCGCCAAGGCTGCGTAATGTGTTGAGCTCAAACGCGCCGCGCCCTGTCACAGCAATTAGTGGATGGGTTGCGACATCATACTCCGTGCTATTGACATTGAACCGATGTTACATATTTCAAAGAAATGCGCTCGTACAATGTATGTTGCATGGGGTTTGTATGGGCGTAATTCTGAGCACCTTTTCGTATCGATAATTGTCTATTTGCTTCGACGCATTTATAGTACCTAAATACATCTGCAAATGCAGCGCCACTAATTACTGTCGTAAACTTGTTATTGTTTTGACTCGCTTAGCGTTTATGAACATTACAATACTGTGTTAATTTATCAAATAGCAAATGAATATATTCATCATAATTCAATTTAGAGATGACACAGTACACACATACTTCATGGCCGTTTGAAGTTCTAGCAAATTGAATATACCAAAAGTAAGTGCGTACTTATTATTTGCAATTATTCTATTTTTACATTTTCAACGTATTTTGTATAACTCGATATTATAAATGCTTATATCTAAAGATAGATTGATGGTACAAATATGAACTAACATAGTTGTTTTAACATCGGTGGCTTGTACGCTCAAGTGTGCTTGAAGTTTGTTTTATTCCCATTATTTGGGCGCTAAGATCATATTCCTTATAAGTCGTAAACATTTATGTCACGCTCGTGTACATCTCGACTTATCACGAACGGTATTCTCACAAACGAGTGGGTTACAACGACACCCATGTGACACTTTTATTTAAAAATCGTGCTGTACGTTAACCCATTTCTGGACTTTAGGCAGGGAATTGCTTCATACTTGTTTTACTTTATGAAAAGATTTTGAGCGTTAGTGTAAAGGAATATGGTTTATAATTGGCTGTAGGTTGGTATAGGGTGGGAAGGCTTGTCGGTTTCAGTAGCACAGTAACTGATACAGATCGTGGCGTGATGTCGCGATGCTCGTTGATGGTATCTGCGCACGCGTGGTGGTCCCGACTGTACTAAGGGAATTACAAGCTTTGTTTGTAAGAACATTGTTTGGGTGCATTGTTTACATCTTTTTTGAGCTGAATAGCAAATTAGATGCTTCAACAGATATATAGGAAGGTACATAGAACGATTCGGGTATAAAGTCAACGTCGAATTTTTTTATTGGAGTAAGATATCGTAAGGATCATTGTGGTTGTTATTCTTTCAGTTACACTAGAATTAAATTCAAACATCATACAAAAGTATTCAAATGTCTAACGTCTCATATACTTTACAAGTACAATGTTTGTAAATAGGTCGATTGTTAGGAGTTCAACTGAAGTAAAAATAAAATGTCTTATGCAAAAATGCCTAATAGTTTCACAACTGAAATTTAAAGTATCGAAAAATACAGATTAAATAAATATAGAAAGATAGTAATATCTTGATTCCTAAGTTGAAATATTTTGTTAGTTATGATGGAGAGCGGCGCCACGACACACTACATTGCATCGTGAACTTGACTGGGATAAGATCTTGGGATGTCTATGTCATGTGGGAGAATGGTAGGGTCAACAAAAATGCATTACAATTATTAAAAAATAATACCTACGTACATTAAGGCTCATAATATTCTAATTGATTTTCATATTGAAAAGATTTTTATTTATCTTTATTATGTAAATTTCGATGTTTTAAACCTGGCTAAAAGAATTAAAAAAAGAAAGTAATGACTGATTTTTCTAAGAATCGTAGTGCTATAAATACAACGCAAAAATTGTTCATACTTTCATATTTACCAAAATTTTACTCAATTACTCTAATCAAAATAATTTTATAATAACCTATGCATTTTTCTGCTGCCACTACCTCACTGTACGTGTCCAAATTTTAATGACTGCGTGACACGTCCCCGCACCCACTCCTGTGTCTAATGACGTTATTCTAGGGAATATGGTCATGTAGGGAACAATATGAACACGTATAAACATTCAAATTACTTTAACGATTCCCTTGGATTAAGGCGCATACTGGAAATTAATTCATTAGTGAGATCAACATTTCTGTTTATCAGATGGTTTGATCTTATTGATTTGTGTACAGGTTTTTTTTTATTTGTAAACTGCCAGTCTTCAATATTTTATAATTAAAGGTTATATTTGAATTTTATGAAATGCGTTTTTGTATGGTTAAGATACGATCCAATTTCAATAAAAACTTCTTCTTTGGTATTAATTAGTTCATTAGCAGTATTGCATGCGCTGTCCTCAATTCTCTAAATCGACTACTACGAAAAACATAAATCGTTTTATTCGAGCGTACCTATTACATGTCGTTAGCGAATGATCGTCTCGGAATCCGTGAGAATCCCGAACTTCCACGTAACATGGGTTAAACGCTTGTATCCAAAGATACCGATCTAACCGGGCTGCCTGTTGGCGCCATAAAAACAAAACACACGACCACTTTCTTCCTTAAATTATTCGAAGAATTTACGACGTTTCCACTGACAAAAATGTTATAACCTAATGAGAAATTATCATCAGGGACCGAGCTAGCAAAAAATGAATCAAGCGCCGCTCAGATATGACGCGGACCACATTTTTTAGTTCTAAATTCAATTTGTTGTTCACATATTTCTTTTTTACATCAATCGATTGTTTTAGGCGGAGGAGCGTGATGACAATGCGATTTTAAAATTCTTGTCAATATTTGTTGGATAAAAATCAGTGAACGTTATACACGGCTGCGTGTGTTAAAATAACAGTTTTGTCACTGTATTTAATGGAAGGAATGTATGTTGGTTTTGTTCCAAATCTCGGTGATGATCGGAGGGTTCGCTTTCCCGAGGGACATTGCGATATGATCATTCAGTGGCGTCGACTGTGCGGTGCGTGCTTCAGATTCCTTCTCCTTCCATACGGAATTATCAATTACTTACAATGACGTTACGCTTTTTGTCCTAACGACAAACTTACGTCATCTAAGCCTTTATTACACTAAACGGTTACAATCAATTTGAAGTCGCACAAACAACTTCGTTTTACGGATGTTAGGATTTTATAGTGATTGCGTGAAGTAAAATTAAGCAATTTAGCCTTTATGAACACTCGAGTTCATGCGTTCAACTGGTTTTTTTTTTAGATTGTTATCTGCCTATGTTTAAAACATTATTTTTATCTTCATTTTAGATGTAGGTAGGTACTAAGTCCAATAAGAATCGTTTTGTTTTACTTATGAAGAGTTCTACTGATGTACGTAATATACGGTGTACGTATATGAAAATAAATTCGATTAAATACTATTGAGCTTGTTAACTTGTACTGCGAAAAGTACTATTAATATGTCAGAGGAAAGGGCAAGGAAATGTCGGCTGTCAATTTTCAGGAGACATTGAAGAGTGACGAGTGGTATTGAGCGTTTGAGAGCTGGCTGTCATAATCTGATTATTAGTGCTGCATGCGCTGGGCGGGGCGCTCGGCGGGCGGCCGACGGCACTGCAGGAGGTCGGCGCCCGCACACCTCTCTCTCACACTCGTTTCTCTTCCGGCGAGTGAGATAAGGACAGCACCTAGCCCACGCAGCAAGCAGGCGACAAACGACCCATGGTAAAACAAAAGGAATGCTGGAGGAGACGCTTTGAGGCGCCGGCGCCGAACCCCGCGCTCTAATCACCCATTTTAATTACGACACAGATCGAATCAATTAATCGGTATTTATGTTAAGACAAGCGCCGGGAACGTACGCTATGAATGTGGATTCGTGGATGCGATCACCAAGATACGAGTATCTTTCAAATCTCATAAACTTTGAAGTCAGCTATAAAAATTAAGATGATTGAAGCCGTGCCGACTTGTAGTGTATAGTGTACTGTGACTGGCGACTGAGATATCTCGTTGACGTTAAAGAACGTAACATCTCAGACATTTTTAATTATAAGTTATGATTTTTTTAAGCGAATTTGGGCGCGCCCTTCCCATCGAATAACACGAGAATAAATAACGAGTTTTTATATTGTCTGTTTGTTTTTAAAATGGCGGGAGGTCCGCGCGACGACACGCGAGCGTTCTGCGCCGGCGCGCCTCGCCCATTTGTCATATTTTGTTTTGTCGAAAAAAAAAGAAAACGGTTCTAAGCAGCATTTGTTTGTTTGTTCAACGATTATTGAGGGTTCGGATTATCTCTGATAGGAGACAGATGGAACTTGTTACAGTTTTGTGGTATATTATTGCAGACCTGATTATTTGTGTAGACGATAACTAAGAACCATATTTTAGATCTTTCAAATAAAAACACTAGCAG
>NC_052121.1:2473910-2475296 GCF_012273895.1 Zerene cesonia | reverse complement strand
CAGAAATACTATTCTCCTAAACGAGAAACCACTTGAATATGTTACTAATTATATCTACCTAGGCAAACAAATATCCTTTGAAGATAGAAGTGAAGAACTGGAGGTTGTCCGGCGTACTAATTTAAGTTGGAAAAAATTCTGGTCCTTAAAGGAAATTTTAAAAGGAGAATTTCCCCTCCACCTAAAAAAAATTGTATTGGACACCTGCGTCTTACCTACCCTCACATACGGTTGCCAAACGTGGACATACAATACAAAAGTAAAAACGAAAATAGTAGCATGCCAGAAAGCAATGGAAAGAAGTGTATTAAAAATAAGAAAAATACAGAAAGTAAAAAGTGCAAATATAAGACGTAAAACAAAAATTATTGATGCCTTAAAGTATGCTCTTAAACAGAAATGGCAATGGGCGGGACATATAGCAAGATACATAGACAAAAGATGGACATTAGAAACAACTACATGGAAAGGACCAAAGGGAAAAAGAAAAATTGGACGCCCTAAAAAAAGATGGATTGAGGATATAAAAAAAATAGCAGGTAATGAATGGAGAAAGATGGCAATGGATAGAGACATTTGGAAAAAGTTGGAGGAGGCCTATACCCGAGAAGGGGTTCCGATCAATGGAAGTGATTGAAGTTCATACACTAAAGGACTTAAGTAAATTAAATAAACAAAATAAATAAAAATAACTTAAACTTTAAATAACACATAGTAGCAGTGAAACATAAACAAGAAGTGTAATTTAATTTATATTTTTTTTTTTTTTTTATCGCATGTAACATTGTTTAAAAGTGTTGATTGGAAATAAAAAGGCTTTATTATTATTATTATTATTTATAATTTAAGAGATTGGTTATTGATAAAAAAAATTATAATGGTTTAAAACACATAAGCGATTTGGATGAAATTTGGATTAAAAACCTTTAGTTACCCTAGAGTTAACTTAGAGTTTTATGATGAAGTTGTGTCTGTTCCTTTCCTCACCATTCGCCGTCCATTGCTTCTCTCCAGTCGTCAATCCTTTTATTATCCCTTTCTCCTTAAAAGGGGGCTGCGCTATAGACTCATTACTTATGCGAATGTTCACGGACTGGTGGGGATTGGTTTCCATGTGGCGAACCACCAGTTCAGATGCCCGATTAAGGCATTAAAAAGCTAGTAACTCTACCTGCGTGTATACATTCCACGTGCAGCTCCAGCGGCTAATAAGCGGCGACAACGTGCCGCTCGACCTGCGCGACCTGCGCCGCCACACGCAGTACTACGGCGGCTTCCACGACTCGCACCGCGTCGTCTGCTGGCTGTGGGACGTGCTGCAGCGCGACTTCACGGAGCACGAGCGCGCCATGTTCCTCAAGGTGAGCTAGAGACGGGGTAGAGACG
>NC_052121.1:2451014-2472910 GCF_012273895.1 Zerene cesonia | reverse complement strand
TTAGTTCATTAACAGCATTGCATGCGCTGTCCTCAATTCTCTAAATCGACTACTACGAAAAACATAAATCGTTTTATTCGAGCGTACCTATTACATGTCGTTAGCGAATGATCGTCTCGGAATCCGTGAGAATCCCGAACTTCCACGTAACATGGGTTAAACGCTTGTATCCAAAGATACCGATCTAACCGGGCTGCCTGTTGGCGCCATAAAAACAAAACACACGACCACTTTCTTCCTTAAATTATTCGAAGAATTTACGACGTTTCCACTGACAAAAATGTTATAACCTAATGAGAAATTATCATCAGGGACCGAGCTAGCAAAAAATGAATCAAGCGCCGCTCAGATATGACGTGGACCACATTTTTTAGTTCTAAATTCAATTTGTTGTTCACATATTTCTTTTTTACATCAATCGATTGTTTTAGGCGGAGGAGCGTGATGACAATGCGATTTTGAAATTCTTGTCAATATTTGTTGGATAAAAATCAGTGAACGTTATACACGGCTGCGTGTGTTAAAATAACAGTTTTGTCACTGTATTTAATGGAAGGAATGTATGTTGGTTTTGTTCCAAATCTCGGTGATGATCGGAGGGTTCGCTTTCCCGAGGGACATTGCGATATGATCATTCAGTGGCGTCGACTGTGCGGCGCGTGCTTCAGATTCCTTCTCCTTCCATACGGAATTATCAATTACTTACAATGACGTTACGCTTTTTGTCCTAACGACAAACTTACGTCATCTAAGCCTTTATTACACTAAACGGTTACAATCAATTTGAAGTCGCACAAACAACTTCGTTTTACGGATGTTAGGATTTTATAGTGATTGCGTGAAGTAAAATTAAGCAATTTAGCCTTTATGAACACTCGAGTTCATGCGTTCAACTGGTTTTTTTTTAGATTGTTATCTGCCTATGTTTAAAACATTATTTTTATCTTCATTTTAGATGTAGGTAGGTACCAAGTCCAATAAGAATCGTTTTGTTTTACTAATGAAGAGTTCTACTGATGTACGTAATATACAGTGTACGTAGATGAAAATAAATTCGATTAAATACTATTGAGCTTGTTAACTTGTACTGCGAAAAGTACTATTAATATGTCAGAGGAAAGGGCAAGGAAATGTCGGCTGTCAATTTTCAGGAGACATTGAAGAGTGACGAGTGGTATTGAGCGTTTGAGAGCTGGCTGTCATAATCTGATTATTAGTGCTGCATGCGCTGGGCGGGGCGCTCGGCGGGCGGCCGACGGCACTGCAGGAGGTCGGCGCCCGCACACCTCTCTCTCACACTCGTTTCTCTTCCGGCGAGTGAGATAAGGACAGCACCTAGCCCACGCAGCAAGCAGGCGACAAACGACCCATGGTAAAACAAAAGGAATGCTGGAGGAGACGCTTTGAGGCGCCGGCGCCGAACCCCGCGCTCTAATCACCCATTTTAATTACGACACAGATCGAATCAATTAATCGGTATTTATGTTAAGACAAGCGCCGGGAACGTACGCTATGAATGTGGATTCGTGGATGCGATCACCAAGATACGAGTATCTTTCAAATCTCATAAACTTTGAAGTCAGCTATAAAAATTAAGATGATTGAAGCCGTGCCGACTTGTAGTGTATAGTGTACTGTGACTGGCGACTGAGATATCTCGTTGACGTTAAAGAACGTAACATCTCAGACATTTTTAATTATAAGTTATGATTTTTTTAAGCGAATTTGGGCGCGCCCTTCCCATCGAATAACACGAGAATAAATAACGAGTTTTTATATTGTCTGTTTGTTTTTAAAATGGCGGGAGGTCCGCGCGACGACACGCGAGCGTTCTGCGCCGGCGCGCCTCGCCCATTTGTCATATTTTGTTTTGTCGAAAAAAAAAGAAAACGGTTCTAAGCAGCATTTGTTTGTTTGTTCAACGATTATTGAGGGTTCGGATTATCTCTGATAGGAGACAGATGGAACTTGTTACAGTTTTGTGGTATATTATTGCAGACCTGATTATTTGTGTAGACGATAACTAAGAACCATATTTTAGTTCTTTCAAATAAAAACACTAGCATAAATATAAGTAAACTATAGAATTAGGTTACTGCATAACAGTAACAACAGTTTTATTTATATAGTGTGGTTAAAATTTACAAACTCATTACCGCAAATTGTTTACTGAACTTTATTGTAGTATAAATCATTTAGAACAAACATGGTTTTGAACAGTTCTTTTGATTGGTGGTTCTTAAACCTTATGGAGCAATTGTATGCTGAATTAATTTACACCGAAGCAGGTGGGAATATTGGAGAGCGATCTGTATATAGAAGTACGCATGGCCGCTGCATCGGCAGGTGTTAACTCTGCCTATGTATAAAACGCGTTGCACAAACGAACCGCCCAAATTTCATTGTTTGCGCTTTCTATTTACGCCTCAAACTTTACCCCCTCTATAGAGACTTATTTGAACAATTTGTAAAAGCACGAAGCAAGAGCCCAATTTAAAAAGTTTTTCACTTAATACGAATGCGTGAGCTTAGAAACGAAATAACTCAATTTCGTGGCGTGCAACTAGCGTTCAATAAGAATATGTTGAATATTTTTGACCCATTTCGATCCGTGGCGCCACGAGCGGCGCCGGCGCGCCCCCGGCTCACGGGATCATTAATACAAAACAAACAAAAGTGACCTCTGGACCGGCGCGGGCAGTTAACGAGATTCACGAATAAAGCGGTAAATTATCGAAATTCTGGCATCCAGCGCGGTGGTCCGCCGGCAGCGGTTTAGAAAAAACGTGTAGAAGATGACAGGAGCTAAGACGAGAGAGGCTAATTACTTAAAAAAAGACGATTCACGCGACGTGGCAACAACGCAATGTAACATCGAGCGCGCATTTGCGCTATTCAATTGCAAAAACCGCCACGGTTTTTCTGAGCTCATTTAATTAGCCCACCGCCGTTGTTACGGCACATCTCTGCGGTGATTACTGCCTGATAATTACTGAACAAATTGATTTTAATGTGCACGATAAATGTGTTATCGACCGCGTTTGTCACGGTCAGGGTTATGCGCAAATATCGCTGGAAATATGACGGGCGGAGCGTAATGGGCCTCCTGAGAGCAGGAAACGTCGGAGGCGCCGAGATCGCCACAACTGTGTAATTTCTTGGCTTCGCATTATCGATGAAAAAAAATAATTGTAGGGGTACAGTCGTAAAGCAAACAAGCTTATAATAAGGTGTAATTTGTGCTCGACCATTTAGAGAAATGCACAAATTGCTGTCGAGGCAGATGTTTGTTTTGTCTATGATGGAGGTCCAGCTTTACTCCCAAATTGTCCGTTAACAAGCCCCGCGTCAGATTCGGCAGCCCTAATGGCTTTTCGTTAAGTTTTTGTTGTTATTTTCAAATTAATGGCGGACAACCTACATGTTTTGTGATTGGGCTGGAGAATGCAACGTGACAGCTGCTTTGTATGATTGCTTTTTTTTATTTGTAAAAATAAATTCGAAATCTGACATAAGCAGTATTTATATTGGTACTTGGATTTTCGTTTGTATTTAAAATTTCATTGAAAAAGAGAAAGATTAATAATACATACCGAGTCAATAAACTTACTTTATTATATTAAAATTTTATTGGATAACTGTTATGTTTGTAAATATTTAAAGTTTATGTATTTTTTTTGTTGGTATAGTTTAAACTTTTAACTGAATATCATACAAATAAAATATCTCAGAAATTATTTTATACTTATAGTTTTAATATTTCTTGAATTGTTTCAAAGCACGTTTCATTGAAACATATTTTTACTTGTATTTTTCTTATTACTGTTCTATCGCTAGCATAGACCTATATGAAAATATATTAAATGAAATCACCAGAAACTTACCGTCCTCCCTTAGTTATGATCATTTCAGTTCCAATATCATGAAACCTCCTCCAAAGTTCACCATTCAGCAAGCGTGCTTCACACGCGGGGGGCTCTGCGTCCGCGCCTATTCTATGCTCTGAAATGAAAAAGAAAACAAAAATAAATGTATAGTAAAATGACATACATTTACATTAATATTTTATATATACTTAAAGAAACAAAACACGACACAAACAACCATTATAATGGCGTATAATATTCGCTTTATCAGTGGAAACAATCACTGAAATAAAAAACATATTTTTTAAAACAACCCAATTTAATATATTTTATATATTAAAATATAGTTCACGCTATTAAATTAGAAATCACCTGCTTGAGTAAACAAACAACAAGAACCAGTAGTAATAAAATAACCTGATCATTCAATTCTTGACTTGCATTTCAAATTAAAATTTATAAACGACTAATTGAAATTAATTACAATTGCATTAAGTACCGAGAATAATACAATTACATAATTTATATCGTCGAAGAAGTTAGCTACGTAAAAGGTTACATATATTTTGTAATTATAATCACGCGGTGTGTTTGATCTTTGATTCACGTAGGGAGCAATCAAATACAGATATTAAACGATTGCCAATTCCGTCGGGCTTTTGGCCAGAGCTCAAATTGATAGCCTTGAGTTTACAACGTTTAACTTACGGTACTGTACGACGAAGAGAATTTTGAATATGTGACGTATTTTTTATAATATAACGTATTTTGTATCGTCAGTATATTTAGTAATTATGTAGCTAAATTAAAAATAGATTACTTGCTGATTATCGCTTAGATTTTGTTTCCTTTATGGTAAAAAAAAAGTTTCCATTTAACAAAATTATCTTAATTAATATTTTAAATGCTCAAAAATTTTGTTATTCCTTATTCATTATTTGTTTTTTCGCATTTTAAATGAAATCTGTGTAATTTTGATTTTGAAATAACCTTCCTTCTGCTATGAGTAACAATGTTAATGTTAATGCCAATTTCATAACCAACATTGGATTGAGATGTAGAATTATCTCTGAAACTTATCATTCTGTAGATTGTTTAATAACAAGGAATAAATAATGGCTAGTAAATTGATACCTACTAAAGGTAGTATTATTATTATTATGTTGGTTTTTTATACAAATTATAAACCTTATAACAATCCAATACAACACATGATAATAAGTTTTATCGTTTAATCAGTAATGTAGGTACATATATTGGTACAATACCTGCATAAAATATAAACATTTACTTAAAAAATCAATATTTTTATAATTATTATATTTTAATAATATGAACGACAACCGTTGCAATAATTTATATTTTAAATCACAAATATACCTAGGTATGCTAAGATAATATGAAACATTTGACATTTTTGTTATGAACTTTACATGAAATATTTTAGGATTTATGTTTATTACCAAGTATCATATTGCTATGGTCGAAATCTGGCCGTTTATAAGATATTTTATTTTTTCAAGTCGGAAAGGTGATCTGTTGAATTCACCTATATGGCTTTATTAATTTACATGACCGCCTACCGCCGCTTAACTGATTCTGTAACCAACGTCGAGGCTTTTTATTTTAAAAGTATGAATATACAATCCTATAAATTACATAGGGCATTATGTCAGTTTCTTTTTCAATAATTGTGTGATCATAAGGTCACACAAAATACATATAAATGTAAATGCGATTTTTATATTGGACTAATACAGCGTTTACTATAACAAATATAGTAATCAAACTATTATAACAAGTATAGTGATAAACATCATATAATTTAGAATAATCTGTAAAATACTTTAATTGAAGAAACTGTTATTTAAATATAATATAATGATATATTTTTATATATTTGATGCTATTTCAGTCATAGTTCTTGAGTTTTAGTCTGCTGAATATTGCTAGTGTTTACTGTAGGTTATTATTGAAAGGAAACATTTATTGAATGGCAAAAAAAGTATTATATTTAAATAAATATTGACAACGGAATAATATGTCAAAGCACGACCAGCAATAAATAAGACATCAACGCGCTCTGAGCACTACTGCATTTTTTACTTCATGTTAGTATAATTCTTAATAATGTGTTTATCTCATTCATTATCTAGCCTTTGCTCAGGACTTTATTACCGTAATTCCAGGAACCAATTTTATATTAAAGCTTTGTCGATATAGTTGTCTTATAGACACAACCTACAATTTAAAATTGGATGCAACTGTGCTTAACTTTGTGCAACCTTATTGAAACATTGACTAGCGTTATTTATGATATAATAACCTTATATAAAAAAGCAATATATTATATTTATGACATTATAAAGGGTATAATTAACATACTTCTGATTTTTACTTCTACCTTCTTATTAATATTATGTATGTACATAATGCGATACATAAATACAATAGGTTATTGTATAATAAAGTATAATTTAAAGTTATATCTAGGAGTATATTTCAATGGTGGTAAGCATTTAGGTAAATATGATATTTAAATAATATGGATAGAAAATTAGCTAAACCGACAAAAACAGGTTAAAAGTAGATATTTCTTTAATTTACCATTACGTACTTACACACATAAAATTACTGACGAAATGTTATCTTCGCCCATACATAGACTATGATTAACAATTTGGAAACTACCCTCAAATAATTGTTATCTAATAGTAAATGTTAATATTCGACAATAGATCAAAAAGTACTACGTATTAATTATTATAGAAATATTTAGAAATATTTTAAACGTTTCTTAATTGTCCGGATGCCATACTTTAAATATGATAAATTAAAAGTAACAATAATTAAGAAAAAAAGTGAATCAACAAATGAAACCAGTATTTAAAGGTATAATTTCTTTTTTGTCGAGTTACATTATATTTATACTTACATTATTTATTACATTACATTATAATTGTATTATATATTTGTTACTTACGCAAACCGCTCAACGAGGCAGCGTGCAGCATTTGCTGTCTCAGCAGATATTCACTGAAATGGGCCTGATCCATCATCATTTTGTGCAATAAAATCAATAAAAAATGTCACCAATTAACACTTCACAACAACATTTCCCGTTAAATAAAGAGCAGTTCAAACAGTTTCAGTACAAAAGCACAAAAATCACAATTGTAAAACACGTTCAAATGTCCATTAGAAAATGAACAATAATCGTTAGGTGCGTGATCACTAAACGACAGCTGCGTTTACACTGACAGTGCGACGTCGCTCGGGCGGCGCGTGCGCATGGCCACGCCCCTTTCCTCTCATTGGTCGATAAATAACTAATGAATCTGTAAAGCCTTTGTATAGCCTTTCGAGCTTTCCACCCCTCGTCGCAGGTGATCTGACATTTGATGCGTAGGCGCATGTATCGATAGAAACCTATTGTTAACAGCTGGTTTAGAACATGGAACCATTTTTTAATAATCTTAGATATTTTTATTGTTTTGTGTTAATAATTATAGTTATAAATGCTTGAAATAATATTCCAAGTAATCGTGAAGCGTTTAAAAACCTCAATATTTATAGTCCAAGTGTATAATAAATAAAGTATATAATTTAGAACCTAAAATTATTATTAAAAATATATACTTACCTACAGATGGACATAAAATCAATAAATATTGGTTTTATGGATAAAATAAATTTCAGGAGATCCATCATGTATTTTTTAAAGCAAGCACTTTTATCTACCTACCTATATATCCAATTTTAACGTGATTTTATATCTTCGTTATACGTAGGTCATAACTTTATTGAGAGTGAACGTGTTTCGGTTCTATAAATTCTACTAGTTCTACTAATATTATAAATGCGAAAGTTTGTAAGGATGTGTGTGTGTTTGTTGCTCTTTCGCTCAAACACTACTGAACCGCTTGCAATGAAATTTGGTACGTAGACAGCTGGATAACTGGAATAACATAAAGGCAACTTTTTATCCCGATATTCCTACGGGATACGGACTGTACGCGGGTGAAACCGCGGTGCGCAGCTAGTTTAACATAAAAATAAAAACCGAACTTTCGATGACATAATCAATTGTCTTCGTCTTACAAAGTAACAAATATCATAAGTTTTCCTAAGACAGACTTAATGGCATACCAATCTAGGTACCCTATTTTTAAGGGAGGTTTAAGTCCTACACGCATAGGTACCTAGATGCGAGCCCGTGTCACGACGTTTGTTGCTATTAAACACGGAAAATCCATCGCTTTTGAAATATTGTATGAGTTTGCGTATGCACACATATACTTTATATTAGTTACAACAAATGTTATAGTTTACAGTATATGTAGTACTATATTGTCAGTGAGGACAGTTTTATCTTAATAGCGGTAGAAATATCACATTGTCAGACAGTGAATAAAAAATAAAAGTATATACAAGGTAGGTAGGTACATTTAAACGATGGTTACGGTATTTATATAAGAAAGTATTTTCATTAAATATCTATACTGATAGAAAGATGTTTAAATTAATAACATATTTTATTTGTTTATGGAGTTGGCGTTATAATTCGAAACACAGGCTTCTATTAACTTAGTTTTTCTTAAGTTGTAAGTAGATGAATTCCTAAAAATCGTAGTAATTTTATAAAAAAGTCATAATACATATATTTATTCATTTTATCTACTTTTAAATAATGTTGGATTGCTGAATATGGAGGCAACCCTGGAACTATAACTACCTAACTGAAATATTCGCATGTTTTAAGTGAATTCGCGTTTATAATGTTACTGTTATGTATGCAAACTGTGATTTCCTCGCAATATACTGTATATTGTTATAAAAACATGTCTGTAAGAGAGTTACATTTTGGAAGTTATTTTAATAAATTTCGATATTAATATTGAATGCAAATTCTGAAGAGGAAAGGTCTATTTTTTATTCAAATTGGGCATAACTGCTACTACGGTATTTTAAGTTATGCTTTCCTGAGTTTACCCGAATGGTAGAGCTACTTGAACAGGCAGGGAGATATAACCTATGCATCTATATTAAGAAAAGAAATCATGAAGTAAAGAGGTCGTTGCATAATAATAATAATATAAATCAATTAGAAAAATCTAGAAATTCAGACTGTAAATATCGAAAAACGTATTTTTTCGTATTTTATAGATACCAGGATTTTAATTTATGATTCAGCATTTCAGCACTAAGTGCAAAGATTCAGTTTGTTATTCTCAATTATAATTTCTGTGTAATTAAGAATAATTAGTATTAGAATTTTAAGAATAAGAACATCAGCTTTGTGCCTTTTGAATGTATATCCTACTAATATTATTAATGCGAAAGTTTGTATGGATGTGTGTATGTTTGTTACTCTTTCACGCAAAAACTACTGCACCGAATGCAATTAAATTTGATACGGAGATAGCTGGACAACTTGAATAACACATAGGCAACTTTTTATCCCGAAAAAAAAAAGATTCCTGCGGGATACGGATTTACGTGATTCAAACCCCGGGGCGCAGCTAGTTTTTTAATAAAAAAAAAAACATTATTCTTGTACTGAAATAACATACAGTATGCATCATAGATAACGAATTATCATCAATGCCAAAAATTTGGCATTCCGATTAGTTCAGACTTCTGTCAACTTATCACAACTGATACATTCAACATTTTTATCAACGCTTACTCACCCTATGACCCATTATCACCGGATGTGCGAAGACTTAAAATACGCCTAATGAGGTAGCATTCCTTGATAAATAGCTGGATGTGTCACATTTCAAATGAAATTTAGCTAAAAGGGGATTTAAATATTGAACCGAACGCTTGAAGAAAAGGTATATAATAGGTAATATACTTAAATTTAAATTTATTACAATTGTTGACAGTTATTATACGGTTACGTGCAAGAGGAAGTAGGTACATAAGACGTACCTGCTTCATTGTGTGTCTGTTTAATTACAACATTGTAGGTATATACGTGTACCGTCTATATATGCTCTTGTTAGTATTATCTATAACTTTATAGCGTACTAGCAGTTCACCCCGGCTTCGCCCGTGGTACATATATAGCCTCTATCACTCAGCGAAGTTGCAGCTTTCTAATGGTGGAAGAATTTATAAAATCAGTCCAGCAGTTTTTGAGTTCTACCATTTCAAACAAACAAGCAATAATACAAATTATTCCTCTTTATAATATTACAGTAGATATAACAATTTGTGCACAATACGTCCAAGTAAGACCTGTAGTTTTTGAGATTAGCGCGTTTAATTCCCAACAAACAAACTCGTCAGCTTTATATTATTAGTATAGATGATTTTATTCACACAATCACAAAACGCATCCACATACAGACTTTCACATAACACTTGTACATAATATTCATATACAAACACAACACATAAGGATCGAATTCACACGAGTTGATATTTTGTTATGTTTTTCCTTTGAATTTTATGTCATTTGTCTCTTTTTCTTACTTATATCAATGAACACATTATATCAATGAACTAAAAGTAATATAGTAGGCTTCTAAAAAACTAAAAAGTATTTTTTTCAGTTTATGTAAATTTGTCCTTTAATCGCTCAATATGTTGCATAATTGATAAATATACTGCCCTACTTAAATACGATGCTGTTTTTTAATCAGTTCGGAAGGGCTGATGACTCTTATCTTTTAAAAACTATTTCAGGCACCAGTCTCTTACAACTGTAAATATTTAACTAACCATGTATTAACATATGATGCATCTAATTTTGTTGTTAAGGGACAAATATTTTATCATATTTATTTATTTTACTTAAACTTATGATGCTTTCATTAATTTAAACCTCCACTTAACAATGTTTTAAAAATATGAGAGAAGTATTTATTATATGTATATAAATATAACTATGATCGACATGTAAAAACAGTAACTCTACTCATCGTGACTTCAGGATAGATAATAAAATAAATAAATTATTTGAATCTGTTAGAAAGTTTTTTATTTCTAAATGTATTAAAAATACTCGCGTAAAATAAAACAAGAAAATGCTTTCGTTTTCAATTGTTTTTAAATGTCTTTTTCACCCGAAGCTTCCAAAGACGAAGGAAGATCTTTTTTTTGTGTTTGTTACTCGATAACTCCGTGGGTTTCCAACCGATTGATGTGATTATTTTTGTATTTGATAGGAAAAAAATATTATATTTGTTTACAAATTTGTAGCAGGGAATGTACCAGGGATGTCGGTGAAATTTTTTGTAGAAATTATTTATTATACAAATGTTATAATAATTGCTATTCCATTGAGAAATAAAACTGTCAAGTAGTAGATGAAGCCGTTTTACCGCTAATCTTTTAGATGGATTCAATATTTGAAATAAAAAAATAACGACGCTACAGTGACAAGAGATTGGTACCTTTCTCCATTCCATAATTAGTGGCTGCGTGGGAGTCCCGATCAGATAAATTATTATTTTTATTGTAGCATAATTTTTTATTTACATATATTCTATTGTATAGAAGGCAACTGAAAAAACGCGTCGCTTGACGGTACGTAAGTAATTAGCGTCGCTTATATGCCCACAATGTTAAGGACATCGCAATTGTGTTGCCGACCTTTTAAATAGGAGTGAGCTTATTAATAACTTATATAAATATTATGATGATGATTCGATGATGATGTATATTTCAACAGTTAAAACTAAGAATAGGATCGATTCTGCGCCATTTAGTGATATCATAGTTGTTCATTCAAACGAAGTTCTAAAGGTCATTGGTGTTCTTCGTCTTAATTGAATCGCACATTTACGCAAGTCACATAATATTGTCATACTTTTTTGGCTATTATGTCAAAAATAATTGCTATGGAATTTAGCATAGAACTAGCTAACTATCAAATAACTATTTGGTATCAATGGCAACAGTTTGTAAGTATGGATGGATGTATGGATGTTTGTTACTCCTGCACGCCAAAACAGCATATCGTATCTATAAAATTCGGCACAGAGATAAATTATAGTTTGGATTAGAACATTAGCAACTTTTTACACAGGTACCAAGCGAGTGACGCGGCTGGTTACAGCAGATTCCTTATAAAAATAAAATTTTATTTATAACCTCTAGAATAGGTATATCGGTATGCCTCAGAATGTGCCTATAAATTATTTATACAGAAATTAAAAGTTTTAACGCGAATTTGCTATGGAAATATATCATGTTAAATGGCTATTTTATTTATCAGACATGTAGTTGTGCATGCATGCTCCGCTTTCTGATTTCTAAGAAAAAATACCTGCATTTTGTCGGATTAATTATTACTTCGCCGAGCTGTGCTATTTAACATCTACCTACCTTTGTATTATATTATTATTTGTATTTTTTCGGGTTATATTTTATTATAAATACATACATAAGTTTTTACTAAAATCTTCCCAATAGATTTTACGATTATAACGCTTATACAAACAGATGATGAGTGTTGAGACACACAGGCAAACATAAAATAATTGTGACCACTTTTTTGCAAATGGATGTTTTATGGATCCTTATAAAACATCCATTTACAAACCAATTCGTTTTTTATATTTAATGTACAATAATCAGTTATATACCTACGTAATTATAATATACCTAGTACATAGTCCGCGCCGGCTTTGCCCGTGGTAAATATAATATAGCTTTTGTCACTTAGTGAAAATACGGTTTAAATGGTTAGAGTACGTATTTTTTTTTTTAATCAGTAGTTCAATTTTTAGTATTTAAGCGTATACATGGTTTCTAAATGAGAATTTTTTAAATAAAAAGAAATATCGTGAGACCGGATTCCAAATCGCATCATTCGCAGACCTGTGGCAACGTTTAACCTCTCCCGTGATCCCGCCTCAGAAATCAAATTTTTTCTGCTCGCCCCGGCTTCGAACTAGTACAAAAATACATTATATTCACATATAAACGTTCCTCTTAAATTATTATATTTATTAAATAAACATCAAAATCTGTTTGCGTTACTTTAAAGATAAGTATTTTTATACTATTTAGTGAACCCGTGAAAGATGAATATTAACTCTCAGGAGAGATCAGCCTCTTGGCCACCCATGTCCAATAGTTTCACAAACCATAAATGATTCCTCTTTAAAAATGAAATAATGTTTTAAACAGCGGCATCACATCTTTACAATATACAAATTATTATAATAACTTGTATCTGCAGTTTACTTGAGTTCACAAGAAAATTACAAAGCATGTACTTACTATAATTTTTGGATAATAAATCTACAATCAATGTTCAGTTTAAAATAAAGCATCGACTAATTATTTAATTTTTTTTTGCTTGCTTTCGATAAGAATCGAACCCTGCCTACCCTCGACTTGGAACCATGCGGTAAATCTCCGGTGGGTACATCAAACCACAGTGTCAAACTATTTCTCTAACTATGCCGGCGAAGCTGCGAGCGGAATGCTGCTTCTTCATAAGTCTTAATTAATTTATTTTACATTCATAAATTTTCACAATGTTGTTCAGTACGTTTTTTTTTTATAACAAAGTTACTAACCAACGTGTATTTATTATTTAAAGTACTGTGACCATAAACAAGATATTGAAACTAGAGTCCAATGTCCTAGTATCTAACGTAGTCATACCTTTAAAAAGTTTAACAAATTTAATCAAACGTCAAAGTCAAACTAAAATTATATCCGATTCGATTTGTACCTAACAAGTTACAAGCTAATTCAAAAATTATCTTGAATATCTTTAATAAAGCCAGAAATGTGGGACATAAATTGTTACACAAACAAAATATGATAACGCAAAGATGTCTGTCGTGATATAGGGCAAAAATAGTTCGCATCGCAATAATGCCCCCTTATCGTGACAGTTTAAACTAAAAACAGAAAACAAAGCCTATTTGTGTACAAATTATTATTAAATACAGCTTTAAAAGATGTTTTCGAAGAATTTAACTACAAAGGACTCGTTCCTTGAGCAGATGAAAGCAGCAAGAGAAGAGCGCGCGCTCGAAAAGAAAAGAGAACAGTCTGCCATAAAAATACAGGCAATAGTTCGCGGCTGGTTAGCGAGACAAAGATTTATCAAGCTTATTTTGTAAGTCTTCTTAAACTCGATCTTATCTTTAAAACAATGCATAAAATCTATTTCGTGATGTTGTTATAAAATTATTTTTTTTATTAGAAATGATACAAACACATAATACATATAGACTTGCGCTATATTATGCATGATTTATTAGACATTTGTTATGAAGCACTAATATAAGTTAATGCTTAACATTAATATAGCTGCTAAGAAAACATTTTTTCTTTCAGAAATGAATTTGATCAATTGTTACCTGAAACTAATCATGGATCTCAAGAAGAAGGCCAACAACCAGATTTTGTACAAGCCCTGGATGTATACAAAGTTACTTGCCATTTATTTTTAGTTTTTAAACCGCAGAGGGACAGAAAGAGGTTTGAAAAGCTCTGCAAATATATTGTACAGAGTTTGCATTCTGAATCTGTGAAAATATCTTATGTGGGAGTGTTCCTCAATAAAGAGTACAGGTGAGGAAAAACTAATACACCTACACATAAAAAGTCTAATACACACTTTACATTTATGATCAAATGTTTAATCATATTTATTACCATAATCTTGAGCATCTTGACTAATTGTTTTATTAAGTATGCAATTTTATGAGGTTTATTTTTCACACTTGTATTTATAGTTTGTTTTATAATATAAATAATAGTATTTAATGACACAATAAGTGAACTTCTCATACATTTTACCAAGAAAGTGTGCTATGTGAAACATGAAGTATGTACACTGTGCTCTAAACTGCTAATAAATAGCATATGATATTGAATGACAATAACAAAATGAACTGTAATGATAGAGGTCATAATCCTC
Organism: Zerene cesonia; assembly: GCF_012273895.1. Taxonomy (NCBI): domain Eukaryota; kingdom Metazoa; phylum Arthropoda; class Insecta; order Lepidoptera; family Pieridae; genus Zerene; species Zerene cesonia. The sequence goes on along the minus strand of NC_052121.1, from coordinate 2,458,144 downwards.
TGTCTAATTTGATACTCATTTCTTATCATTTTATATGAATGAAGTTTAAACTGAGGTATATTTATTTTGTTGAATAAAACAAAGGCTTCATTTTTGAAAAATCAACCCTTTTTTGGGTTGAAAAGAGGATGAAAGTTTGTATGAAAAATATTAATTGCGGGACAGATTTCCCTAAACTATATAGTTGATACAGGATTAAACATAGGATATTTTTTTTTTATATCACCCCCTAAAAGGCCCAAATAGAGCATGAATGTGTGAATGAAAGCTTTTTGGTGGAGAAAGTTCACAAGCAATTAAAATTTAACAAAGGCCGCGTTCCATCGATACAATATTGTAATCATTGAAATAATGTTTCGTATTGGTTGTGATGGTTCTTAATCATCTCAATAGATGGCGTGGGGTGCCCCTTAGGCACATGAAACCGAAAGAGTAGAAGAAATTCGATTACTATGGCAGGATCACGGGTGGCCGAGAGGCTAGGCGTTGCTACGGTTAGGCAAGATACGCAGGTTCGAATCCTGCCTCGTGATCAAATTTTTTCTATTCTTTCAAAATTTCTCATTTAATACTTTTTCTATTATTTATTACTTAAGTGCTCTCCTTTGATTGCTTCTATCCATAAAGATTTCTTGCTATTCCATGTTATATTTTACATATGAAAATTCTTATGATAGCATACAAGAAGAGAAGAGTTATTTTGTTAGAATACTAATATAGGATATATCACATGTTATTAAGTATATAATTTCATAAATTATTATTTTATTATGATTGTTCTATATTTGATTTTTTATCAGTATTCAGACTGTTCTCTATTTGGTGGACCAAGAGGAGTGGAACACATAGTTAATTTGATCCTGATTGTGTATTCTTATAACATTCGTTCATAAATTACAATAAATTTTAAACTTTACAAAAATTACAATAACAATTTGTTCATAAATTAACTTTCATTCACAGTTTATGCTGGATACAACACATAAAAGATCTCCTGTTCAAATGTTGCCAGTATCTGGAAGAGTTGAAACCCGAGTCTCCAATAGACATGCAAAGTATTCTCATACATTTGCACACTCTGTTGGAGTTCACAGCTATAAATACATGGGCACTCACAAGATTGAAAAACTTTGATAAGCTGAGAGGCGGTATGACCCAACTATGCGCTAATGTGATGGGGTCCTTGTTTCATAAAGGATATTATTTAACATTAAAGGTGAGATATTCATGTGTTTTTATTTTATGTTCTACAGTTTGGGGGGTTTTAATTTTTTTATATTTTCTATATCCCTTACCTAGATTAATATGTGAAGCAGTTGATCTATCTAAATTGACTAAATATGATTAGAGCAATCATATAATTGTTGTTCTTTTTTTTTGTACAATTGCATAAAAATTAAAATGATATTAATAAAGTCCAGTTAGTGCAGAAACCAGCATTATTTAGGCATGAAAACTTCTTAAAAATGAGAAGTAAGTTTATATAGGGATTTATAGGAAAAAATGTTTTAATTATAGTCATACATGATTTTTACTATTTAAATAAATTTATTTATCATCATTGTCACTCTTGTCTGATTCTACCTATGTTATTGTACATTAACTCTTCAATAAAACCAGGATAAAAATTAATTAAATTTGTATTGTACTGTTTTACAACACACTAATTTGAAGAGAATTTTTCTTACAGTCGCTCCTCCTGCGAGGCCTTTGCCGCGAGAAAGTCAGCCTCAAGAACATAGCTCTATCAGCGATTGTCGCACTTGCGCTGCGCCCGCTGATCTCAGCGCAGTTTTCTGAAAAACTACTGACAATGTTCATCATACAAATACTCTCCGTTCCGACACTGGTGTATCACATGCAACTTATATCACCAGAGGTAAGAAAAAGTTAACTAAAATAATAACTTGAATTGAGAACCGTAGCTGGTTTTGTGAATAAGGGTTTGATTGTAGTATCTTTTATTATAAATAAAAAATGTTTTGTCTTTACATTCTGATTTTCTGATTGGTTTTTGTATTCATTTTGGACATCAAATATTAAATTTCTTTATTTTCTTTTTTGATATATTTTATACTTTGCAAATATACTGACATGTAAAGATTAGATTATTTTCAACAAGTTATTTGCCTTATTAAATACACTGGCCTATAAGGGTATGAATGAATCGAAATCCATTCCTTATCCACACTTATGTGGAATATTTTGTTATAATTACAGTCTATTTCGACATTCCGCACTCACGCACTATTCGATAAGTCGATCGAATTTCTGAGCGCAGATCAGAATATGCGAATTGTATTCAATACATTGGAAGGAAACTACGCTCTGTGTCTGTTGGGAAACCTTATCCAGTTGGCGCATATTGAACGGGACCACACACAGTCGGATACGTTTTATCCAACTTTTGTGGTGAGTATATATTGAGAAATTAATTGCTAAAAAGTGCTTCTATTAAATAATTCTAATATGTAATTTGATAAGTGAAAACTTTGATAATGCAGCCAGCATTGTCATTAATTTGATGGAAAATTATTTAATTGCGTATGTATTCGTCAACAGTTCGTTTATGTTTTCAATGCTTTATGACCGCCACTTGGCGATAATGTTCCAAATTGTAATTCTATTGAGCCTATTTAAGCTGATGTAAATATTATTTATTTGTCATTATAAAAGACAAATCACTACATAGTATAAAACAAAGTCACTTTTTCTGTCCATAATGTCCCTACGTATGCTTAAATCTTTAAAACTACGCAACGGATTTCCATGGGGTTTTTTTTATACATAGAGTGATTCAAGAGGAAGGTTTGTATGTATAATAACATCTATTAAACTACTTCGAATTTAAAGAGTTTGAAGCCGAAAACAAAAGTTAGTATAAAGAACGTAATATCAGGAAGCTATGAAAGCTGCCCATATAGTTCTTCAATATTAATTCTATGTGTCAAAACCATTTCAGCTTGTCACAACTCGTTTTCTGGACAGCTGTCAACAGTATGTAGTATGCAAGAAGGGAAACCTCAGCAACTGGCATCCGGTACTTGGCTGGTTCTCGCAAGGTTTCGACGCTTATTTACCTCCCGCTATGGGCAATCTAAGGAGCCAACTGTCTCTGCTATGGGGAGCACCGTTGCTGAAGAAGCTATTGGCCATACCGCTAAAGGAAATGCTGGAGGGTGGCATTTCTGCAGAGGAGGGAGCGGGTCCCTCTCAACAATCATCTCCGGTGCAATTAAATAACCCAGCAGCATTTATACGGAGAGCCATTGAGGCTAGAACAAATAGGTGAGGCTTAGTTCAGATAATATTGACAATCAGGGCGATTGGCAACATCTAATAAATGTTTGTAAAAAAAAAATAATAATAAAAATCCTCATAAGAGGCCTGGATCCCAGCAGTTGGAACATATGTGGGCTGATGACAATAATTTTTTGTACATCATAAAACATGTTTATTTTTGTAAAAGTTTTGCAATTTAAAAAAAAAACTTGCAATTGATTGAATTATTTGCATTCATTAAAGTGTTGTGTGTGAGTTATTATGATAAGTACAATATGTTATTATTTAAAGTTAAGTAAATAAAGATATAAAAAAAAAACCACTGAAATAGGTAGCATGTCATACTTATTTCGAATTCCATTTTATTTCAGAGGTAGCTCAAATAAAAGCTACAGAAAGTTGGGCTCGCCGGACTGCACAAAGGTCGCATTAATTTGCTCAATGTATCACACAGCTTTACAAACTATGACTCAGGTCAAACTTGATATATTGACAGGTAATATGTATTTCGTTATAAACTCATTTAAATGTGAGAAAAACAGTAGTTGTCATGCGGCTCTACGTCCGTCCATATTAGAATGTACTCTATGACAAAGACTTCGCATTAACATGGGGTTACGGGCCATACAATGACTTATATTCCTTGAGTCTTTTTTTTTATTACCATCGATCGCCCTATTTATGGGCACCAAGTCATCAGATACTAATTCACATAACTGATTTAAATTCATTGTGGAGAATTCTTTAAATACTCCACTGTAAATATATGTAATTTCTGATTAAAATTATTACTCAATTTATAATTTTCTATGTATATAAATGGTAAAAAATCTACAATATTTTATATATCATTGGAAAATTGTTCCAAGGCAATAGTGTCATTATTTTATGAAAAGCAAGGTTTGTAATATGAAAATTGTTTCTGTACACAGACTTTCATCTACACTAATAGTATAAAGAGGAAAACTTTGTTTGTTTGTTTGGTTGTAATGAATAGTCTCAAAAAATACTGGACCGATTTTAAAAATTCTTTCACCATTCGAAAGCTACATTATCCACGAGTAACATAGACTATATTTTATTTTGGAAAAAAGTAGGGTTCCGTAACATATCTTTATTGAAACATCCAAACGTTTGATATTATTTAAACTCAAATATATAACTCTAATCGCAATAATTCAGATATTCAACTGGACAGCTATATATTATAAAGCTGAAGAGTTTGTTCGTTTATTTGTTTGAACGTGCTAATCTCAGGAACTATTGGTCTGTTTTGAATTCTTTCAGTTTTAGATGCCCTACAATAAAAGTATTGAGGGAGAATTTAGGCTTTATATGTACCACGGGCGAAGCGGGGCGGACAGCTAGTGAAATATATTTCAAAACTATATTGTTTTATTATTACAGGCCTATGCAATCAAGACGAAATTTTATACTCGCTATGGCAATTCCTATGTACGTTGGGACCAAACAGTGGATTGAAAGCTTTCCTTGATTTATTGGCCGTTAATACAAAATCGTCGGCGCCGGAGTTTCAAATGCTCATATTATTTGCTGATTGTATGACCCATTATGTAACGTGAGTATTTATTATCTACTATAAATTACGTATTATATACATATTATATATTACACATAGTAAAATTACGAACATAGTAATTAAAGGAAGATAAACATAATTATGTTCATTTATTGTGAAGATAGGCATAGCTATTAATATTTAAATACTTAGTGTGTTGTCGAGTTTGATTTTACTCGAGTATGATACGGGTAGACTTTAAAAAACGTGATATTTCAGAATACTTGATGATATGGAAATGTATGAAAAGCAGGAACCGTTTAAGCTACAAGACTATGTCAACATGTCATTGTTTTTGAACATGTTTATATACAAATCCATCATTGGACAATTATTTGGTAAGTTTTTGTGTATCACATTATATATAATGTACATTGTACACTTCAGTATACTGCAGTGTTTGTTTTTATAAAAAAATTATAGCAATTGACTTTACTTGTTTTGCAAAAAAAAAAATCTTTTTTTAATAAGATTTTCTTGGTTGAAAAAAGGGGTAAATAACAAAATTTGGGATGTTTTGTTATTTTACACATAACATTATATATATTACTAGGCCATGTTTGTCCATACGATATTCTTCTTCAAAGTCATTGTATTATTTATCTGCAAGTAAAACATTTTATTACTACTAATTTGCATATAATTCTCATAGAGAATATAGGCAATATCAGAAAACTGTAAACCTGTTTTCATATTTTAGATCTCAAAAACATCCAAAGCAACGAGGTATTCAGATCCCTTCACACGCTACTGCTGGTGCTGTACCGGCGCGACTGCCGCCGCTCGTACACGCCCGCGGGACACTGGCTCGTGAGGGACATACGGGATTCGCACTTTATGGCCGACTTGGAGAAGGGCAAGAAACCGCAACAGGTGATGAAATAATCACACTATCACATTCTATCCTACTAATATCCTACTTCCTACTGATATAATAAATGCGAAAGTTTGTAAGGATGTGTGTGTGTTTGTTGCTCTTTCACGCAAAAACTACTGAACCGATTGCAATGAAATTTGGTACGTAGACAACTGGAATAACATATAGGCAACTTTTTATCCGGATATTCTTACGGGATACGGACTTACGCGGGTGAAACCGGGGCGGGGCGCAGCTAGTCTAATATATAAAATTGTCGTGTCACAGTTTTCGTTGCCATACTCCTCACCTAAATGATAAGAGCAAGGCAGAACAACGTTTGCCTGGTGCAGCTAGTAATATATATATTCAGCTTATAGCTGAAAATCGTAACGGAAAAGAAAACAATGAAAATTCATATCTTGAATATGGTTTGTTTTTGTATAGGTTGTTTTATGGTCAAATCAGTCAAAAACGTTCATATCCATACACGCCCTTAACGGGTATAGGTCAACTTACACTGTAACCATATATAATTGTTGTATACAGGTCCTGGTGCAAAAGACTCCACACATGATCGCTCATGGGGAACGAGTGAGGTTGTTCAGAAGAGCCGTGGCTGATGAAAAGGTAAGTGTTCTCGTAAAGTTTTATTGAATGTTGTCTTTTTATCACATGGGTGTGATAATAAATTCAGCAAATATGAAAATACATCTATTGCAGTGAAAAACAATATGAAATGACGCATGAAGTAATTAAATATTATAAATACAACAATGTTTGTACTGTCTTTTTACTATTATATTATGCGATACAAGATTTACAAAAGGATCGGCTTAGCACGGTTTTGTGACGCGTGTTAAAGGTGTTGATCTGTGAATTTAAATGATCCAAGTTAAGCAATAAGGTATTTATTGTAATTTGAAAGAGTCAGGTAAAATCAACTGTTATGGATTTCTAAATATATCGAAGGTACCCCACCTCCACAGAAGATCGGCGTGATAGTAGCATGCTACTGTGTTTCGTTTGTTGAGTGCAGGAGTCGGAGGCCCCTTAACCTTTTCATTACCCTTCTTGGTCCTTTAGCCTTTATTATTTTCTCCATCAATCCTTTCCTTATCCCCTATCCAGCAAAGTTGCCAATCCATTTACACAGGCACATAGTCTATGCGCTGCAAATGTTTATGAGCGGTGCTGAGCGCTTACCAACGCGCGATCCACCAGATCCTATACCAATATATATTTATATTTATATATATATATAATTCTCGTGTCACAATGTTAGTTACCATAATCCTCCGAAACGGCTGGACCGATTCTCATGAAATTTTTTGTGCATATCGGTAAGGTCTGAGAATCGGCCAAAATTTATTTTTCATACCCATAAATGATAACAGTAAGGCAGAACACACA
>NC_052121.1:2447763-2450989 GCF_012273895.1 Zerene cesonia | reverse complement strand
TATATATATAACTAGTTGTATATAAGAGTGTGTCGTGTGTGTGCCGGGCAGGTGGTGCTGGGGCTGACGGAGCGCGCGTGCGGCGGGCGCTCGACGCTGGTGACGGTGCGGCGCGCGCGGCTGGTGGAGGACGGCTACCGGCAGCTGGCCGCGCTGCCCAGCCGCGCGCTGCGCGCCGTCGTGCGCGTGCGCTTCGTCAACGAGCAGGGGCTGGACGAGGCGGGCATCGACCAGGACGGCGTCTTCAAAGGTCGCTTACACTCGCCCCGCCACATACAGCTTGATACGAGTACGCTTTATAGGTGTTTAGGTGCAGCGCGCTCACCTTGTGTACTGCTGCATGCACGGTGCGGATACTGGAAATAAGATTTACGTGTTTAGGTGCAGCGGGTTCCAGAGCCACTCATCTTGTGTACATGCGCGTCGCGGATAGTGGAGATACGCTTCCGATGTTTAGGTGCAGGGTAACTGGCTCAAGGGTCATTCACCTCGTGTACACTTGAACGCGCGCCGCGGCTGGTGGAGAAAAGCTTTGAATGTTTAGGTGCAGCGGGTTTCAGAGCCACTTTAACACAAACACACCTTGTGTGCTGTTGTAGTGCTGCTGTGTTTAGGTGCAGGGCGGCGTGTTCGAGCATCAGCGACGTCACTCAATGCGGTCATACAGCCGCACAATCGAGTATTGGCTGATGGTGGTAACACGTTAAGCGCATGACACCGTTTCACTACCGTCACACTAAAGGTCCTGCTAGCACTAGCAGATGTGAATAGTTATGTGCTTTTGACACTGTCTTAAATGTACCTTTTATTAGCTCTGAGAACCGAATTAAAATCCTAGATATTGTTAAAGTATTTAAGGATAGACCCACTAGAATTAGTAAGCTATGTGTCCATTTTGAATTCTTCCCGACAATTGTTCAACTATATATATTTCTATTTTCACAGAATTTTTAGAAGAAACTATCAAGCGGGTGTTCGACCCCTCGCTGAATTTATTCCGTGTGACGAGCGAGGAGAGATTGTACCCATCACCGACTTCATGCCTCCAAGAAAATCATCTGCAGCTATTTGAATTCATTGGAAGAATGCTCGGCAAAGCAGTGTATGAGGTAAATACGTTCCTAGTGACTATGTCGATTCTAAATAAACATTTCGAAGGAATACTCTTGAATATTAATTTTTTATAAATTTTATTTTGGAATTTTTTATAAATGTATTTTTTTTACAGTATACATGTCCTTGAAAGTTAATATATTTTTGCAATTTTAAATAATACCCTAACTTGTTCTACACATTCAATTATCATTCAAAAATTATCTTTATATCTAGACTTATAAGGTCCAAAATTGCATTAACATTGCACTATAACTCTCATGATAATATATTACAGGGGATAGTAGTAGATGTGCCGTTCGCATCGTTTTTCCTGAGCCAAGTGCTGGGGCAGACTCAGCAGGCACTGTACAGTTGGATTGACGAACTGCCCTCACTCGATAGAGACTTGTATAGAAGTCTCACGTATATCAAACATTTTCAGGTTAATTTATAATACTGTATTTTTTTTTTTTATTTCTTGCAACATTGGAATTGTAATGCTATTTTAAAAAGTATAGAACAGATGTAAAAGTTTTTATGCGCTTATTGTACTTATATGGTAATTTTTTTTACAATCATCAAAATTTAAATTCTTATCCTTTTTTCCAATTTGCTGTTAATATTTTATAAATTTGAATAACAGTTAAGTTATAATGAAACTAGGGTGACTCGAAACAAAATATTGCACAAGTTCCTTAGAAGTACAAAACAATATTAATGTATCATATCAGTACATATATAAATGTCAATCTTTCATTCAACAGGGGGATATATCAAGTTTGGAGCTAACATTCTCGGTGGACGAGGAACGACTGGGGGAGATAGTTACACACGAGCTGGTGCCCGGGGGCAAAGCTATACCTGTCACCAATGAAAATAAGTTAGTTATATCCTTATATTATATTTATCAATGAATATAAAATATCTTAAGTCTTTTTTTTCTTCGGGCTGCAAAAATATTAAAATAGAAATTACAGTATTGTTTTTTTTATGGATAAAAAACAATTAAAATGATAGTAAGTGTGGGATCAGGATAAATAATAAATGATTACTGATTAATGATGATTTTTTTAAATAAAAATTGTTAAATTATCTCTTAATTTGGCTATTTATAAATAAACTAAGTACAATGATTTTCAAACAACCCTCTTTATATATTAGTTAAGCCCATACTAAAATAGTAAATGTTTCATTTGCAGAATTAATTACATACATTTGATGGCTCACTTCCGGATGCACACGCAGATCAAGGATCAAACGAATGCTTTTATAAAGGGATTTCGGGCTATAATTAATCCCGAGTGGCTGTCGTTGTTTTCTACGCCGGAGGTATGTCTTAATTGTTAATGTTAATTACACATATGTTTTTGGGTCAGTATATATTATGATTTATGGTATATCATATATTGTTTCTCATTTTATGTTACTTGATTAAAAATATAATGATATCTCAGAAGTCGTTACAGAATTGTTTTTATTCTGTTTTTATCATCTTTAAGTTGATTCAAAAAGTAACTTTAATAATACAAAACACACAATATTTAGTTTTATTTCTTTACTTATGACGATATTAAATACTTTGAAACATTTCATGATATGTACTAAAAGATTAATGAACTTTATAATTTAAGAGAATGTAATATAATATATATAATGTCAAGAACAGTCGCATAACCTTAGTGTTGCTATATATAAAAAATAGATAAATAAAATAAATAAAAAAATAAAATAAAATAAAATAAAATAAAATAAATAAATAAATAATAATAAGAAAATAAATAATAATAATAATAACAAAAAAAAAGGATGGACGAACAATTTCAACTATTTTTCGACAAGATGAAGATCGAAATGCAAAATCAAACAACAGAACTAACGAATACATTGCTTGTAAAGATGGAAGAAAAGTTAAAACCCGTTGTAGAAGAAAATCATATGTTGAAACTTAAAGTAGAAAAGCTGGAAAAGAAGGTGGAGTCCCTAGAGCGAGAGAGGAAAAGCAATAATATAATTATTCATGGGTTACCGGAAAAGGAGCAGTCGACACTGGATTTAATGAATTACATAAAAACATGTTTCGTTGAAGAATTGGGCATTACTATAGAAAATTGCGAAATAAACAGAATCTATC
>NC_052121.1:2411795-2446763 GCF_012273895.1 Zerene cesonia | reverse complement strand
ACAGTAATGTAGAGCGTGGTCTGTATGGGGGGTACTAGCCGGAGGTAGAGGGGGCTCTACGGTTACTATTATATTACATGTAAACTTTTAATTTTAATTCTTCAAAAAATGTATATGTCATAGAAAATTTTCTTTACTGTAACGTTTTTCGTTTGAGGTTATCAAAAGTAAATCACGATAAATGCCAATTTATATTCACAGTTCGTGACATCATGTTCGAAACCGCCCGTGCTCGGCTTTGCACACCTGAAACCGCCGTTTTCGATTCGCTGCGTGGAAGTGGGTGATGATGAAGACACCGGTGATACCATAGGTAAAAATAATACATTACCTTTTGTGATATAAATGTATAGGATGCAAAATTTAGTTCTTTTTTATCTACACTAATATTATACTTCTTTTGTATTTCTGTGTGTTTGAAACGTTTTCACGCAGAAACCACTAGGTCGATTTCATAAAGTTCTCTCACTATTAGAAAGCTGCAATATCACCGAGTGAAATGGTTTATATATGTACCACGGGCGAAGCCAGGACGAACAGCAAGTATAAATATAAAAAGGCGTAGAACAAATGCTTCCAATTCAGATATTTTTCCATTTTATGTATTTTATTTTTATTGTTGTTATTATGATTACGTATGTCTTCAAATATCATAATCACATCTAGCGTTTTTTTTGGGTTCCAAACTACGGTGTATAAATACTGTATATAAACATGGAAATAACTCTCAATTCTTAACATATATAAAACTATATATAATTATTTTTATTTAAAAAAATGTATTTTTTTCCAGGGAGTGTAATAAGAGGTTTCTTCACGATACGAAAGAAGGATCCGCTCAACCGTTTGCCGACCTCGTCCACGTGCTTCAATCTACTCAAATTACCCAACTACCAGAAAAGGAGCACACTGCGGGACAAACTGCGATACGCTGTTAATAGCAACACTGGTTTTGAACTATCTTAAAAACCAATTTTTAAAAAGGAATTTAGATCCTATTTCAAGGTCGTTAAGACATTGGTTTCATTATCACGCTTTGCTGCCTTTGATCCGTATTTGGAAGGAGAATTGTTTATTTTTTTACTTAGGACGCGATATTTTACAGACTTTTGGTTTATTTTTATTTTAAATTTGTTAAAATACATGGTGACTTATCTTGTTAATGGACGGGACGGTTTAATTAACATTTTACACTTTGAGTTTTTATTTAATCTATAATAATTGATGATGCTACTTTGACTCATAGTTGCTAATATTCCAAAGAGTTTAAAACAATATTGTTTTTTTCCATAACAATTTTGAATGATCTCTGTAAACCATTCAGTAGTTAAATAGTTTAATTAAAATCGCTTAAGCCGTGTTCATTTTTATTAAATTGGCCGAAAATTGAACTTTCTTCTAAAATTTTATTTTACACGTGTAAGGTTATTATTTTATGTTAATAGGGACATTCTGATATAGGAAAAAAAGAAAATACTCACATTCAAATTTAACTAAAATGTGCTTATACATTAAATTTGGCGATTAAAGTTTTCATAATTTTCTTTTATAAAATATTGGGGTGGTGGCAATTCTTCAAATAATAAGAGTCAACTCTTTAAACATCACATGCTCAAAAACATCTTAATATGAAACAAATATTGATGGTTCAAAGTTTATTTGGGTACTCAATATATATTATTTTTTAATTAAATTCGGTAAATTTGAAAACAAGTATGTTTGTTATGGACAAAAAAAAAAGAAAAAATTACAAACATTAAGTTGGTTGGGTACAAATGAGACCTTCACAAAGCTTTCAGCTCTAGCTCACATGCACCTTACATTCTTGGTGTATACCTTATTTATTCAAAACTACCCGCACTAAGCAATTTTTGTGTGAAATCTTACGTGGCCAGTATATGATCGGAATGACTGTCGGCACATTGGCAAGGGGAAATAATATTTGTAAATAGAACTAATTAAGATTTAGAAACATAACAATTGGTCTTAGGTTAAAATAAAATAATACGAATTAGAAATCGAATTGTTAGCGTTTTTATTGAAATTGTTTTAGTTTTCTTTCACCGTCTGTACATATTTACTTAAGAACATAACATAAACGGTCGAAATTTGAGATTGCAATTTTGATACTTAGGTAACGGGGTTTTTGTATAAATGTTTTGGAAGTAGTATATATCTAAATTGAGCCAGTCCATTTCAGGTCTAAAATATGATAAAATGTACATAGACAATAATAATCACTTAGCGTATACTATTATGGAATAAAAATACATAGTTCGACTTCTTAATTATTACATAAAATATTTTTCAATTGAACACTTTAAAATTAATTTCAATATTACTACATAGATTGAGCTCAAAATACTGAATTACTAAGTTTTACATTATAACACACATTGTAAACCCTTATTTGTTGCATGTCTGACCAAAAATAAACATAAATAATCGATATGATTTTATTTTAAACCGCAATGTGTACCTTTGAATTAAATTAATTCACTAATCTTAAATCGATCACATTATCTCAACTAAAACACGTTTTAAAACGGCCATGAAGTGTTTTATTCTTAAATATTAAATACTCATGTAACAATACATAAGCGCTATATAAACTGTTACTTAGCTAACCAATGTAATTGTATGTTTCATTACTTCCTATATTCTATTTTTATTATTTATTATACCGATACTTGTTGCAGGACTTTTTCGAAAGGTTTTTTTCGTGCTTGTTTCGTATTGAAAAACTGTCACATTGTAAAATAATTTGAATCGAAAAGCAATAATGTGTTTGTAATTAATCCCCCCCTCTCCTCTTGTTTTTAATAGCCTAACCTTTCACAGCTTATGCTTCCAAAAAATGCGTTTCAAATTACATATGGACATGATAATATTGCCGTTAGAAACGGCGGTGCTTTGGTTCTTGTTTATTACAGAGTATAATATGTGAATTTTGCATTATGATCAAGCTTGGTGCAATGGAGGCGACTGTTATGCTAATGTTTTTTTTTTGTAATTACTTTTTTTCTTCACAATGGAACGATATTAGATAACGGCTTGGTCATCAGTATCATTACAAAATGGCTTAAGCTCTATACTGATTTGGAACGTATTCTGCTATATTATCTTGGTTGTGTTTATATTACAAATGATGATACGTGTTGATCAGTTAAAGCATATTTATAACCTTTGTCGTGAAACAAGTCTAGTTTAATGCTTCCAATATCCTAACAATATAAATAGCATTCGTTTTATCTTACATAATGTGTTTTACGTTGCTTGTTAGTAGTTGATTTTAGGTTTCTGTATAAAAGTCTTACATTTTTAAAAATACGTCTAGTTATTATTGGATCTTGTATTTTATTAAACTTATTTATGTTTTGTTACAAGGACTGTATAGTGCAATCTTCTCATGCCATTTAATATTGTATTACAACGTGTTTCGGATATATTTTTGGAGAGTCAATTGGAAATATCGGTATTAATTTTACAAGTTGTCTTACTGATTCATGAATGATATTGAACTGAAGTAATGCGCATTCGTTTTCTTTGTGTAAAACGATATACGGATTTCGATATTAGCAATACACCTTTTTTATTAAGAGATGAAAATCGTTATTAGAAAATCTAGTGCTCAAAATTATTTTTAAATTAAGAAAAAAAAAATTGTTAAGATTTTGCAAGCACATGTCAACCCCAGTATGGAATTTAATTTAAATGTGAAAATCGTAATTAAAATATTGTGTATTACGGGACACGTTGTTAGATTTACAAATGATGTATTTTGTAGGGATGTTTCAATATTTAAGGTCATTCATATAGTGAACATATATCTTTGTGGATCGTTGTAAGGTATATTTTGTACTAGCCACGTAAATGTTGTATAACACAATGTGATTCTCTGTGATAAAATAATTAATATTTATTATTTTTGTGTTTTATTTTCCCGCATTTCTGACCAAAATAAAATCTAACGTTTCAATACAGTACTAGGAATAGTGCTATGCCATAATCTACGGTGTCTAATAATGTTTTTCGTCATTAATTGTGGAAGTTATAATGCGCATATAAATTGAATGAAAGAAAACAATAATTGCACAGTCTGGTACGTCTTGTCCCTTGTTTCAATATTTTATATTAAAGGCACATACTAGCCTCCCTTGGATTGAGCGTATGTTAGTCGATTAATAGGTATTGAAAAAAATTAATAAGCATAACATTTTATCAAAATCGTCTAGGTTACGATAGGTAATTAAATTGTAATTATCAAATTAACAGATTGTATTTCTCAGATCTACGTAGCTTATTAATTACTAGCGGATCATCCCGGCTTCGCCTGTGGTGTAGCACCCGGGGATCACGTACTTATACAACGGTGAAATAATTTTTTAAAATTGTCTAGTTGGTATTGGTACATATGGTAACGAAACGCAGTTGCGTTATACATTACGCGGTTTGGATGTTTACGTTTTAATTAGATTCATATATATGTTTGTATGTAACGACTCCTTAAGTCATGATTTTGCCCACTAACAGATTGATTTAATTCAAACTCTGATCACTTATCAATATTCTTATTTTCATGACATTATCTTATTATCCTGATAAAGATTGCGATCATATAAATTCCTTTCGTATACCTACGAGAGAGGATACTCTCTATAAGAAGAAATGAGACATTTTAGTTGATTCTATCATGTTTAGTTCTTTTAAAGTATAGGATTATTTCTTGAGAAGTTCCAATACATTGCGTCCAGAATGAAAAGCAAAATAACCACTAATTGTCAACATGTTAAACTCATGCGCAGCAGCAAAATATGTAAAAATTAGATAATCTTTAAATGTAAATGGTGACAAATATTATCCTGAATAAAGTCACATAACTTCAATACTTACTCAATTTTATGTAATCTATCTCTTAGGTTACATACGGATAATCGTTTTTAGTTTTCAAATATCAACTTTTCACACCTATTGTTAAGAGATAATATATTTGTGGCTATTATATTAACACGATTTATTCAAATTCGATCGGTATGTTAAAAAGTTTTTTAATTTAAAAACTCAAAAAATACTAATTAGGCGCTAGTCTCAGTTTCGTCATCACAAAATAGCGTTTTTATGCAAAAAATTGTAATTGCATATTTCATCGTCGAGTGCAAGAATCTTTGTAAAATGAGTACGTAATACGTTTATCAAATTCAATCAGTATTCGTCAGAGGTTCCCGATATTATTCAATTTATAATTTGTAGGCAATAACGATGCTTATAAATTATCCAATATTTTTAACCCTAATGAAATCTTATCAATTACCCAGTAAGTACCATAGTGCAAAATATTTGAAATTAATACCTACGTAGTGGGAATTTTAACATAATGGAAGGAATAGTTTCACATAATGGGTATGCGTCCCTTTACGTACCTACCAAATTATGCAAATAAATTGCAATGATACCTACATATAATAAAATTTTAATCTATGTACCCTCAAACTATTTTAATCATACTAAAATTACGTAGCTAGATGAAATGTTACTTTGTAGACTTTACACAATATCTAAAACATGACATAAATGTTGAAGATCCTAAAATTAGTCGATCGCAAACTTCATAATTATTGAATGTGGCTACATACAAGTTACATGCTTTATTTCAATTTGATAGGGTGGGTAGGTACTACAATAAATAAAATACTTCTTTAATGTTTTGCACTAAAAGTCACCTTTTGGTAGAAATAAATATACCTACCTACATAATGTGGGATCAAGTGTGGCTGAAATGCTATGCACGAATTTGGATTCAGATAAAATATTTCCAAAAGCATTTAATATTTTTAATTATTTCGCATTCCGATAAACAATCATCCTACACATTTTAATCTTGACAGTTTTAAAACTCAAATATGAAAACAAATGGTTATAAAGTTAAACCTAAACTAAAAAAAGGCGAGCGAAGTCAAAAGCAAAGCCAACTTAGCAAAGCAGCTGTTCATTGCGTCGTCGCCATTGTTGTTTTCTATCTCACTCATTCATTGCTTCTTCCCCCGATCCCCACCCGCCTCACGCCTGCCGCCCCATCAGTCGCGCTCGATTCTCGTTACGCGTGGACGTTTTGCACGTATCATTTAAAAAACCATTACCGTGTTATCCTTTGTCCTGAAATATTGAAATACAGTTTGCAACTAATACACGCGTAGCGCATAATAAATATTTAAAATACCACACGTTCGTACTAATAACTGGTGAAATTGACAGGTGACGGTTCGTGTAGTGTGCGCTCAGTAATCAGTTAGTGATTCCCGCATAGCCGTTCGAGCATGAATAATATAGAAGCAACCGGTAACAGCGTCGCGTGTCAACCGGGAGAGGCTTGGTGATAGAGCAGTGCCGGGGTTAAAGCGTTGAGCGTGTGATGAGTCTGCGGTGACGGCGGTTGGATGGCGGCTGTAAGCGGACCAGCGCGGCACTCTCGCGTTTCGATGAGTGTGTCCATGTCGCTGATGCAGGGCGGTACGCAGAGTGCGCCCCAGGGCGCCATCCTGGCGGCGGCGGCGCCCTACTACCAAACGCCGGCCATCCCGACCGACGTGCAGCCCGACAGGCCTATAGGCTACGGCGCCTTTGGAGTAGTATGGTAAGTCGTGTTTTTTTGAACAAAGCTTATGCATGTAAATGATGCTTTAATATTTTGATATTAAAAAGCAAGAAATTTTGAATGACTTAGTCATTGAAACATAGATAAAATAAAACAAAATAATCAACCAATTAATAGACAATAGTAAGTACATAAGAAGTATGTTTTGAACTCTTTCATCAATAATTGTATCTTACCAATTTTATTGAATAATAGAGGGCTTTTTCAAATAATTTTTCTGATCTAATTTAGCACAGATGATCTTGATTTCTCATAATAGACCCGCTGCACAATTTGTAGGTAAAAATAAAAAAAAAATAATTTCTTCAATGTTGGTATGATATTTATTTTGTTGAGAATTAATTAAAAAATTAATAGATATATAATATATAATAATAAAAAAAAATTAATAGATCTTCTACTACTGAAACTTAATAAATTTTCAATGAAATTTATTGCATAATTTACAATGGAATAACAAGTAAGTTTTCTAAATTGTCACTTGCAAATGAAGTAAATATGAAAATTTACTTTATATTTTATTTACTTAAAGATGGTTTATATATTTATCACTTCTGATAATTATCATTTCATTATTTAATATCACTCAGTTATTTGATATATATGTACCACTATTTACATATGATTTTTTTATTTTTTTATTTTTCATGTTAAATTCATGAATTCTATCATAATGACAATCACTGTGATGTAAATCAATTGTTTAAAAATAAATCATTGAAACGAAAGAAATGTCCCAAAATTATACTCGCTAAATTCTTTGTTTGAAGAAATTACCTCAGAGTTAACAATATGTATGGACACCTGGCTCAAAGCGATAAGGCAAGTGGGAATAACATTGGCCATTGTCATTAAGTCACAATGAATTTCTCATGATCACGAATACATTGAAATAATGCAGTTATTTAACCGTGTGCCTATTGAAATTTAATATCAAACAAAGCTATTGCCACTGCTGTTACTTATTAATGTAATGGATAGGGAAATCTGAATAATATTTGGCTTTGCTGAATGTATGATTTATGTCAACATTTATTGTTGCTATGGTATTTAAAAAGCTATGTATATTTTGGAAATGTTCTCCTTCATTTCCTGTGATTACTTTTTCTTAAATAATAATATTATCTAAAAACAATGAACATTTATTGAAGTATCACATGTTTTTATTTTATATTCAACTCTCGCCAACATGTAAAAACTTCTATCATATATTTTCAAGTTCCAGCCATAAGTTATGGCATCATTAAATTATGTAGTTACAGGCATTTAAAAGTTGAACAGTTTACAACATGTGCGCCAAGTTAGCGTTCGCTGTTTCTAACTGCAGCCCTCCGTAAACACGTGGTGTTTGGGTCTACCTGTCGAAGCGTATTCGAATCAGCGCGGAAGGCATAAGAGCGATTTTCAATATGCATGTATCTTGCTCTCGAATGCGCGTCACATTCTGTGAAGACTTCGTTCGATTTTGCGCCTTACTACCGTCAATTTGGCTTACTTTTCGTTCGACTGCCGGCTGGCTGTTGACGAAATGCATTCACCGCGTGTATTGTTAAAACGACTCAACGGTTGTTGTGTTAAGGTTTCGTTTCGACCGTGATGAGTATTGCGGTCTAGTGTATCGTGAGGGTTGTTGTGTATAGGTGGATGCTTTGTGTAGATTCGTCGTGCGTACGTAGCTGTAGGACCGAGGGCGCTCGTTGATTGTGTGAACGACCGCGAGTAGGGAGGCGTACTTGATTATTCCGAGTCCGCGTCGATCGCCGGTCGAGGGCCCTAAAATCCTGCCCGGAGTCTGCACAACGCTCACGTCTGCTCGTTGAATGCGAATAAGGACCCTCTAGCTTTTCGACTTATTTTCTTAGTTTTTTTCCCCGACGATCCTAAGAAATTTCGAGCCGTTCCTCGAACGGTAATCTAACTTATAAGAATTCCCATTTATTATCGTAGATGTACTGTGTTAAGAAAATACTAAGGCTTAGAAACATTTGTAAACTATATTTATATGTAACCATCATAGTTATTTATACTGGCTTTGAAAAAGCTAGAGAAAATGCAACTTTTACTGCGCAATAAACTTGAGAAACGATATTATAAATTAAAAACAAACATTTTATAATTCCTCACTGCCCTCTACAGACCACTTATTTGTGCCCTAATTTAAATGTACCTTTACTTATTAAATAAACATGTTCACAGCTTTATCGTTTCATAGTTATGTTTTTTTTTTATTTGAGTAGCCAGGTGGACAAGATAAGAGCTGTAAATTATGGTAAACAAAACAACCACTATTATCTCATATCATACATTCCTGGATATAACTAACATATTCGCGTAAAATCTACGTATACAAAAGTTTCAGACGGCAAAATTCTTTACAGGATATATCCGAAGTATTGCAAACATAGTTCCTTTTTACACGCTTTTTATTAGCTTCACCTGTATGTTTGTTTGTTTGTATGTTTGTTTGTTTGTATGTTTGTTTGTTTGTAACTGACTTCTTTGGGCGCGATTTTGACCCACTTTAAACGGCCAGATTTCGTTCAAACTTTGTAGATTTATTGAGGACCGATGACAATACACTAATTTGATAAAATTATTCCAGTTTTCAATTTGCAAAATATGATTTTTGTTAAAGCGTGTTTTATAGTTTTTTTAAACTATTATATTTTTATTTATTATATTCGAATTATTCATGTTAGTACCTTACAATTACAGTTTTTATATCATCTTATAATTTTGCGTGCTTAAGTTAAGAAATGTACTACATTTCTTAAAGTTAGAGCAATTACGCTAACTGATATGTTTTTGTATGATTAACCGAACAGTTTATAGCTTCCGGAAAAAAGTCCTTGCACCGTAACTAAATATAGGTAGGCTATATGTTTCTTAACTTAAGTTGGCACAACTTGCTTATCTATCCTTAGAAACTAGGCTGGCCGGGGCTGATTTTCCCACTTGCCACAATATGCCCGTGCTTATGAATATAAGCTCGAACGGAGAGATCAAGAAGCTGTGAAAACGGCCCTAACCGATCGAAATAACTGCGGAACTGTATACTATAGAAAAGAGATACATCCATCAAACGTCGCGTGAGAGATTCCGGGGCACAGTGGGATGGGTCGAGTACATTAATTAGGAGAGGATGGGCTGATTGATTGGGCTCGGCACACTGCACCCAGCTCGGCTTGATGCCTACGCCTTGGATCTTAATCGATCGACTGGGGATTCGCCATTGCGGATAAAATATTGTGTGTCTAAGATATTGTGACACAGTAGTTAGAATTATGTTTTTTAGTAAAAATAATGTATACAAATACATGTAACATTGGAACATAGAATTTCTATTGAAGTCCGTTTGTTATGACTTGTGACTTGTGAACTTCATTGTTTTGCATTAATTTGGGATTAACACCCATAATTTGTAAAGAACCGGTCATTAATCATAAATGCATGGATTGGAAGATATAAATAAAAACGCCAAAGCTAGGTTTCAAAAAGGTTGAAGATAAATTGTTCCTTGTTTCCATGTACTTACATATAAAAATCATCTCAAATGTCCCTTGGCCTCAGCATCATGCCTAATATCGCTATTTTTTTATTGTGTTTGTGAGTGTCAATAGAATCTCAAAGTATGTAAAACAAAACTTTAAAAATTTTCGCCAAAAATTAGAAAAACTTCTTGCGTTTGACAGATCGCCTGAAGACGGTTCAAAGTCAATTGGCTCGGCTTGATAAGCAAATATCTGGCAATAATTATTTACAATACATTGCTTACTCCTGCCAGATACTGAAACAAGTTTTAAATACTACAATAGTGCAAATGTAAAAAGTATGATGAATAATACACTGGATTGTGTGTGTTTCCATTTTAAATTCGTCTGATTATTTATGTTCGTTCCTCGTATCAATAATACTTTACGAAGAATGTTATGTGGAATTTCTGAAGGAGAATTTTTACATGGAAAAAATAAAATTATCTCCTTTAGCATTTTTCATTTATGTTCTTCACTAATAGATAATCATAATTATCGTTTAAACGGTTGTTTTGTAAAATAAACCTTATTTACTTAAAGCCGATGAATTCATTCGATCTAAGTTTTAGGCTTAAGCATTAAGCCCGTAAGCATTTGATTACAATTCGTGCACTCCAATTTCCCTCGTGCCTTTACGATCGAGCCATCGCTTGGTCAGATCAAAGTCTTATTTGCTCCAGCACAAACATGAATTACAAAAAAATCCCGTTGACGGTTGGTTTGAAATCTTTTTTAATCTCACAGGAATTTCTACCTGACTCTCTTGAGCTTTTTTTGTATGGTTTAGATAGTTGTGGAAGGTATGCAGATTTCGTGCCTAAAATTCTTTAAATTTCCAGTAACCGTTATGTTTGTTATAATATGGCGTTAATAATATGCCACATCTGTAACGAGCATGACATAAATAATTATTAATCACCAGTTTCTTTGCACGGCTTATGGAAAAAAAGGCAATAAGTAAAATTCGCAGTAAAAAAGTTCCAAATACGAATTTATGATTCTCTCTTTCATCTCTTTTTATGTTTAGTGACACGAAATCTATGGAGTCTCGCCGTTAAATATAACAAATCGACCGACGTCCCAAATTATTTTGGAATATATTATTTTAATAAGGACATAAATGGCGAAGCTCTATTTGTACTGTAATCTATCTAACGATCACACCATGTCCGAATATGAAATACGCTGTACTAATGAAACTAATAACCCGAACCGGTTTTAATAGCACCACCGGCTATCAATAAACGTTATCAATAACAAATTTATGGCTAGGATATGAAACTGGGAACGTGCGTGATAACGGAAGCGTCTCTGGCGCCCTGCTTACAACGAGGTCATATTGGCTTCATGTGACACATATGAGAGATATGTAGATCTTTGGGATATACTAAAGTGTAGATGTGTGATATTAGATACACTTTTTAATAATTAAGAGGCAGGAGGCAGGAAAAGGAAGCGATACGTATGCATGTACGTATGTTCGTTTCATGTGTAGTACGCACTAGCGGCCCGCCCCGGACTCGTTCTTTATATATACACATACAGATACAGCGTTATAATGGTAGTAAGTAGGTAGTAATTTTTCAAATCGGTCCAGTAATTTTTGTGTGAAAACATTACAAACATATATACTATAACACGAATGTTTCCTCCCTATAATATTAGTTTAGATAAAGTAGAAAAAGTTGTAGTACATATTAGGGTTATGAAATTGTCCTGGATTGCCGCTTGTGCCGCATTAAAGGTATACGAATGCCATATAAAATATTACTATTAACTAATTTGAATCAACGATTTAAACTATGATTGAAATTAATTAGCTGATGGATAGGAATTCAAATCTAAGCATTTTTTTGCCACGAAACAAACAATAAGAGAGTTGCTGGCGCACAGTTAATTGACATTCTTAGTGGCATGGCACAGCATTGTGATCAACAGGACATCATCAGCATAGTAAATGGCTCCATAGATATTGAATTCACCGATCTTGAACTTCAGTCTCGCAAATTGTGCCACAATCCATATATTCTGATACAATAAACGGCTTGCGGCGACGTCGCCGTCGATAATTGGCCGTGTGAAAGCAGATACGGCATGGTAAAGAGTTGTAAAGATTTTATCTCGCGCGGCTCGTCACTCTCGCTTGCACGATCGGAGTTCGTCGCCACGATGAATTGCCAATATTTTTTTGTTCGACCACAAAAAGTATGCGTGTCCTTAAATACGGCGTTATGGAACGAAGTATGGGAATTTTAACTGCGCCGTTTCATTTGGGACAGGTCAGGTAGTTGCAACTTGAAGTGGCTTACTCTGAACGAGTTTGTAGCGATCGATTTATGATATGGAAGTTCGATAACAATTTTGAAAGGAAGAAAGAGAAGAGAGAGAATTTTTTTTTCTAAAATATAACACCATAACTACAGTTGGTATGAGAAGGTTTTCTTATGTATTATTTCTTTCTAGGCCGTGTTTATAGCACTTTAACTATGCGCACTCGCTTATCTGATTAACAGTGGTTACAAATATCTATATAAACAACAAATCATTTTAATTAGTTCCCGGACTGTTGCTGTGTTGCTAAATCAAAACATAAACGTACCGGCCGTCGACTTGGCGAAAAAACATTTACCAAGTAATTAACAATATTATTTTCTATAATACATCGCGGATGTGCGTAATTCGCGGATCGTTATCGTGCCATTGACATTAACGCCGCGTATTTATATTTCCTACCGTGTTTGATATAGCGGTCGCTGAATTTCAGTTTACGTCTGACCATTGCTTGTGTGTTTTTATTGGCTTATCACGGCCCCTCGTAAACACTAATACGATGGGTAATTCGACGTTGGCGCGTTCATAACACTGGTGGATTTGGTGATTATACGGTGGATGGGGTGTTGTGTAGTGTAAATTTGTAGGACTTTAGGTTCGATGGTGATTATATGTAGAACTAGCTGCGTCCCGCGGTTTTACCCGTGTAAGTCCGTATCCCGTCAGAATATCGGGATAAAAAGTTGCCTATATGTTTTTCCAGTTGTCCAGCTATCTGCATACAAAATTTCATTGCAATCGGTTCAGTAGTTTTTGCGTGAAAGAGTAACTAAAACACACACGTCCTTAGTAGGATAGTAGGATAGGATCATTTTTGTGTCCGTGCAAATTGCGTCCAAACCACGCTGGTCACGATAGCACACGTTATTTGAAAATCTACTATTTTTTTTTATTTAACTTTAACGCCTTTAACTAATTTATATTTAACGCCAAAGTTTCACAGTTACGCATTCTCTGCTTTATAAAATGCTTTGAGTGTGTATTGACTTTATTTTGTCCATAAGCAAGGACATAATAAAATTGCATTTCAATTATTCTCTTGATATAATTTATTTATAAGAAACGTCATGCACTAGTCTATAATTTCATTTAAAAATGTACTTATATATATCTACACGTGAAAGCACAAGAATCAGTAGGTAATGTAATAATTTTTCAAATATATGTAAGGAGACTTGACCCTCGGGTCTCGGTTGAACTGACGACCTTTATACTCGCGTCCGTCCGGCTAATAACATCATATTTCAATTCTATATAATTTTTTTGCGGGAATTAATTCTATATAATTTTTTTTGCGGGACACAGGCCTCCTATGAGGGTTCAGGCCATAATCCACCACGTTGGCCAAGTGCGGGTTGGCAGATGTCACATGTCGTCGAATTTTTGATTCTTGGACATGCCGGTTTCCTCACGATGTTTTCCTTCACCGTTTTAAGCAGTGGTGATGTTATCCACATGTGCAGATAAATTGAAAAATCAATTTATTTCCTGCACGCTCGCCCGGTATCGAACCCTGACTTATCGATTTTTGAAGTCCGAGGTTCTCACCACTGAGCCACCACTGCATCCATTTTTTTGCGAGTTCTTGAGGTATACATCTCATAGTCACTTTGGTATCCATATAAATTATAGGAACAATTCACTTAAACGGATCTTATCAAGGTGTTCAGAAGATATTCTTTTGAACTGTATTTAAAAGTTTAAACATTTCATTCAATGTTCAATTGTCAAAAGGGATTTCAAATTTTCACATACATTTCAAAATACTTTACACGATTATTTCCATAACAAGTTTCATTTGCCGACAGCTTATTTGCCCCGCGGGACCGTGATTGACGTTTGTTGTGCTGTTTTAATAAATAACATCAAATATTTTCAGCTAACTCTGCTCCTAAATTGAACTTTGTATGATAACAATTAGTCATAAAGTGTACGACATATTTACTGCAAGTTGAGCTAGTCGTGCTATTAACAGATATAGTTAACTGTAAGATAGTTATTAAAAGGAATTATGAGTTTGGTAATTGCGGATACTAAAGTAAAAAATGTAAATTAAGTTAATTGAATAAACCGTTCGTTGCGACGCAGCAGGTATTCTAATTTTATTAATTTAAAAGCTGACTGTTGCTAACTGTATTGATTTAAAGTAAAATTTTGTCAATTAAATATTTTGAGAAACCACCAAAACTATTGTTTCATTGCTCCGCGCACCCAATCATGGTATTTAAATTAGCTACACCAATTAGGCATCTTGTCAAAAACATGACACGTGCAAGGATTTAAAATGCACATTAATCTTCAAACGCAGCTTATAAAGATGTCGGCTCGTTTCGAAATACATTATGACGTTATATCTAACTGGCAATTAGGTTAGTGTTACATCATTAATGCGACTTGTCTAATTAAATGGAATTAACGGAATCATAATGCCACTGAAGGTAGTGATAGATGTAGGTGCCTTCCTTCCACGCGCCTAGTGACGAGCTTTTACTCTGTTTTTACGTAACGCAGTATTCGACAAACGTACGCTCAATTTAACGTGTTCAGAATTTGCCTAATTCCGTTTTTCGTAAATTAGTTCCGAGGGGTTTTGTTTTGTATCCATCGGGCGCGGGGGGAGGCGTGGGCGGCGGAGGACGACGCAATAATTTTTCGTCCTCAGTCCCACCCGGGGGCATTCATGCCTTTGCTACGACTTACCCGGCCAGAGCTATATAATACTGTAGATTGTGGACGTAGGTACGGACGGCACACGATATCACGCTGTGTAACTACTGGGAAACATAATGACGTGTGAAGGCTGTTGTAAATTACCGTAATGTGATATGCCGACCGGGTCCGATGCGGTGTTTAAAATAAATTACGTTTAACAAGTCGATAGGTTTGGGTGATAGCCTCTCTTCGTAATAGAATACCGACGTATTAACTTTAGTGCGAGATCGTTTTAGCTTTTTAATTTCTATTGTAGGTACGGTATTTTTAAGTTAAATTAGAATACCGAGAAATCTTTGTTCCTACATTCGGTACATATATTCTCTGTACATATTTTTCATAGTTCTGTTTAGTTTCCTTAACAACAAGCTTGTTTCCTATTGATTCTTATTTGTAATTAAATCAAATAGTAATGTACCTTCTTTTCTGATGCTATGGTAACGTCTTGTTTCTGTGTAATTTTGTTACATACTTTCATGTTTTATTGCCACATACTTCACAAAATTGATTGTAACGCGGATACACATCAGCAATAAATAATAGAATATACTTTCTCTAAATATATTGGTTATAAATGTGCCTATTTTCTAACAAGGAAATACTTATAAAAATGTTAACTATTTATGTTATCTAATTAATCTAGTGTATACTTAATATATATAAAATAATATCAAGTGTAAAAATAATGTTACTTATTGAACTCAATTTACGAAAGCGTCAAAAATCTTAACGTCCACATCCATCGCACTCCACCTCTATCACACTGCGGGGGTCTCGAAGGACCTTGCAGCGGATCAATCATATCTCTATATAATTTATAACAGTCACTACGCTGTCGTATTAGGTAACCTTTTAAGGGTATGGAATTGGATACACAATTCGTAGGTAAATGTATTTTACGGTTTACTTTCGCTTCCTTATGGCGTGAATGAAGTAAAATTGTATTGTACATATAGGTATATGATAAATTGCTTGTGGGAGAATTTATGAGTGTTTAATTCGTTGCACAATTAATAGTACCTAATTTTATATGAGGACCGTGTGATGTTAATTAAAATGTAAACGTGAGCAAAAACTACTTAATAAGTAGAAACTAGGTTAAACATTTATGATTGCTAGATTTTTATGCTGTGTTTGCAAAAAATATTTCAACGCAAACACATTTATTGTATGTAGTTCGTTTAATATCAGTAATTAAATGTTCACCCGTAATAAGTAATTGTCACGACTGAACATAAGTAGATCATTTGAACAATTAAAAGATTTAATTATTAGGCCGGTTTTACAGCTTCCTATGTTCTGTGTAGAATATATCGGTCACTTAAAATTATGTCAAAACGGGTACAATACATCATATTTACATATTTCTTTAACTTTATTTAAATCTAACTTTATTTAAATATATAACATATTTCTTTAACTTTATTTAAATCTAGTAGAACGACTAATGTTATTGTTTACAATTGGCGCCGGGTCATTCAGGGAAAGCGAGCTCAACAAAATAGCTTTATAATAGTCGCTCTTGTTTCTCTATTTTACTTTTTGTGATCGCGCCGCGGAACTAGTATTGTTTCGCTATGAATAATTACGTAAGTGATCCACTTTGAAATTTATCGCCGGTAACGACGCTACTTAAAATACAGCTAGCGTGACACAACCATTATTATTTGTTAAAGAAAATCCTTTGAAACGTTTGCATTCATTTCTTTTTACCGCAGATGGAATCTTATCTTAATTCACAACAAAGGTGAGGTCAAAAGACTGGCCTATGCCTTTGGACAGCTTGAAGTAGCTCGCGTTTTAGATGTTTATCAAGACGACAATTGTCAAGATTTAAAAGATAAACGTCGATAAATGTTACTAAGAAATATAAAATTCTACGCGCTCGTGGTCCTTTGCGTTAACGTGACGTAATCACGAATGCTAATGTTGCTCCCAATCACGACAAGCAGAATTATATTCTGCGTCTAGTTGTTATATTTGTATGCAGCGAGCGTGACCAAGTTTCCGTTTGGGACCCCATGTGAAAACGATTTACACAATGTCGAATTGCCTACCTGCGTTGCAAAACCTCCTCGTCCCCCGAGCGGACCCGACCAGTTTCTAATAGCACTCGGCTAATATGGAAGATAACTGTACTTAGGGCTCCATTCCTTGTACCTGCTTGAGGCTTCACCATTGTCTAACTATATTGCGATATAGGATATTTCTTCGACTGCATTGCTCGTATTATGAACAGTGTTAATGGATTTCGAGATGTGATATCACTAAATCAGGTTTTGCAAATTAACATTAAGTTATTGGGTAATAATGTTAAGTGGACTTTACAGCAATGGCATTAACGCATGTTTCCTCGTATCGGAAATCTTGGTATTGTTTATGTCGTAAACAATTTTCACACTATTGTTATTTGTTGGTAAACTTGCTTCGTTCGAGTGATTCGCATTCGCATTATTGTATAAAATTGTCAAATCAGCGATGCATCCGCTAATTGTTGAAATCCGGTCGAAACCTCGCGCGCTACGGTATTGTGGATGATGGTGGTGAGGCCATCGACCCACATAATACTTTCCTGAACGAAATGAAACACGAGCGCCGCGTCTTCAGCACGTGTGATTGTTGGTAACGTGGCGCCGTAAAACGTGCTTCGACCCGAGTTATTTTCATGCGTCGCGTTTAAATGCGTACACTCGGTTTTAGAGTATTCATACAACTAATTGAAGCGAAAATCGATGTATAAATTGGCGGGGTTTTGGCGCTGGAAGCTAACTAGTTATGTACAAATCTTTCTTTTTGAGTGACTTTAACTAAAGCTTTAGATTTCACCGTATATCGTTTCGCAGCTCATATAGTGCATAGGATAATGAGCATATATTCTGAATGTCAGCATTAGATCGTTATAACGGTGAGTAGGTGCAAGTCACGTTTCAGTATTCAGCGCACGACACGGCTCTCTTTTACTTGCGGAACTATAAAAGTGCACTTATCCGGATTTCTTAGTAGCGTTAAAATTTCTTGACCTCGATTGTTCCACTGGTCACGTGGCTTAAGGAATCCTTTAAACGTAGAGGCGATGCGACTTTTGTGTTCAGGTGAATTTTAATTTAACATGCATCACATAAAGTATAGTAAAAGTTACCGCTACTGCCATGTTTATGCTTTGCTATTTTTATAACAAAAAACACGTATAATATTAGAGGTTTGTTAAGAGATGTCGTAAAGCACATTTTTTTGCAAATTAAACCGTGCGAGAACGAGCCGGGCTAGTTGATATAAAAATGCATTTACGTATATATAAGTAATCCTATTGATGTGTAGCAAGACACTTTCGCTCCATGCCCGCGTGTAATTTTATTTTCAGTCTATACAGCTAGGGCCAAGGAATTACATTAGCGATGCGTTCAGCTTGCTCGAGTTAAATGAATAACGCTGGAGCCAAGAGCTCGAGCACAGCTGAGGGCGAGATCGAATCTTTGATAATTGCATCTGGCGCGGAATACATAAGGCAGATGGACTGGAGTCTACGCGATACTTTTCCGAACGAATGAAGGAACTAATTGAGTTGGACGTGTATGGGAGCCAATAATTGCAATTCTAGAATGAGTTCTTATATGATTGTTAGTTGATGTGTGTTACTGGGAAATTGGCGAGGGAACTTATGTGTAATGAGTATGAGTTTGTGTGTTAGACAATTAATTGTATATGTGGTCGTGGTCTTATAGATATCATTAGATCATTGTGGTACATAGGTACGAGATATAAGATGGCACAATTTGCAGTGAAGCGTATTTCATCAAATTATAATCTGAACTTAATTCAATAGTAACAGTCACGGTAGTAACGAGTCCCCGAATTTTTTAGTAAGCATATCCCGATTAGAACGTTAGAGTTTCTTGAATAATGCTCGCGACGAGGAATATATCTGTCTTCTTCTTGACTACAAATCTGTTGTGAAGTAAATACATATTACATAGAATCATCATATATTTAATTACTATTTAACAAATATTTTTATTTTTATTTTTTTATAGATCAGTAGGCACAATCACGTGCCAAAGTCACAAAAAGCTATTAATATTTCTATGAAGTTATTGAATCTAACTCTTCTGACATATTCCAGCTACGTAACAGTGTCTGTATATCTATAAAACATCTCTTATATTGTTGTAATCATAAAGTTTTATCTTTGTGTATATTTATTTTTATATGTACCAGCTGTATGAGCATGTTCAAACATAAACGGTATGTTAAGAAAACATGCAAGTTTTCTGTTCAAATATATATTCTGCATGATAAACTCATCTCATATTTACAAAACATGCCGTGAAAATTCATTTAAAAATAACAGTCGTGCGAATAAGCGACTAAGTAAGTTGCGAGATACTATTCTGATAATTGGATAAAATTTCGCAGGCCGTGAATGTTATTTTTTCATTAGTCGACCGTTTCTTGTTTACCGTTGGCGTTGTATACACGAATCCTTAATTTAACTGCATACATCCGGAGATGCAGCGGGCGACTCCCTCTGATTGCGCTCCGTGCTTCGGAATTAACGTCACATCTTATAGGCCCGGCTTATCGTCTTAATGCATGCTTGAAAATGAAGTCATCGACGCTGGAGTCTCGGACGACTTCGGGGTTACACACTCTTTAGGTTCTTGAAAGAACGAATGTTGGATGAAGGATACAACTCAGTTAGTTTTCGTGCGTGTGAGACCAGAGCTTTCACAATCCACAGAATTCTTCGAGTAAAATGTTTTTTAAACATTAAATCCCATTCGCATTTTA
Source organism: Zerene cesonia (assembly GCF_012273895.1). Taxonomy (NCBI): domain Eukaryota; kingdom Metazoa; phylum Arthropoda; class Insecta; order Lepidoptera; family Pieridae; genus Zerene; species Zerene cesonia. The sequence continues at coordinate 2,426,747 of NC_052121.1, read as the reverse complement.
AAATACCATTGTTCGATGAGACAAGAATACATTCTGACTAACAGTACCAGCGTATTATATGTTATTGTTTTGGATGCAAAATAAACTTAACACCATTGCGAACAATATGCCGTGGATTTATAATAAGTCCGCTCGTTCAACTGGGATTTAAGTGCTCTTTTGATAATATTCCCGCCTGAATAATTATTGGGAATTTAATGTTATTTATTGCGCATAATAAGTTTAATTAAACACAAGAACATTTAATTTAAAATTTGTTTATTTACGTAGGTATCATACAGAACATATAGATTATTAATGCGTATAAGTGAACTCTATAAAAAAAATATGCAAACTTTTTAAACAAAACTTTTTACTTTTCAGGTAAGTGGAAGCTATAACAGTATTAAATTATTCGACGGGGTAAGTTTAAAGCGATTTTAATCAAAGTTTCTAGCGTAGCTGCAACTAATTAGAATAATGGTTATTTTTCGAAGTTCCTTGATTCCTCTGACACGGTTGTTTTAGATGAGCAGGTGTTCAATTAAATGTTTCCGCCTTCATCACGCCACGTTGTTGGTAATTGCGTTCAATGTTGATAGTGTAGTCCTCAAATAATATAAATCGAATGAGATAAATAATCCCCACAATTGCGGGCTAATTATAAACTCTTAATGTTCCCATTAAAACGTCGTTTCCATATTTAATTCGATAGGTTTTGTAACAACATTTCATTTGGCGCTCGACAATCTGCAGTTTTAAATATAATTTAGCCAAAATATAAACATAAAAACATGTCTATATACGAACACTCAACGACAAATCTTCTTCACATTCGGATACAAAAAAGTAAAATAAAAATTAACGCACGATTACTTCAACGTTTATATTAACTTGGTACGTCGCATTTAAGCTGCGATTTGTTTTAATGTGAAATAAACCTAAGGCTTATGTGGAGGTAATATTATTTTATTACAAATGCGAACGACATACTTAATCCTATTTACGCTACAAAGATTGCCGCGTTTAAAAATACCTTCAGTTACGTAAAACGTATAGAATTTGCACGCTTAAAGGATTTTTTCAACTCCGTAAATGCAAATAGCATTCGACAATATAAAAAATAAACAATAGAACATGTAACCCTGTTCCTGTTTTAAAGTCTTTAAATAAATTATCACATGAAATCGTTTATCGACGTTTGTCAGCGTACAGAGAAGAACTCTTAAAAGGCATCAAACGCAACCTCTGGCCGGTCTGGTTCCACAATCTTCATACCTAGAATCTATTAAGCGAACAATGCTAGCTTCAATTACATTCCGCATCTCGACAACTGGTCTGCGTTCAGACCGCGTCTATCCAGTGTCTAACGTTACAGGGTGTAGGGTTTCGGTGAGCTCAAAGGAAACTTGCCTTGTCGCGCCAGATGTAATGTATACTCGGAGACACTGGTTTGGCTTGAGACGTATTCATGCTTTGTCGCACGACTGGCTTGTTTAATGGGACTTTTGTATACATTGGGTATACTAATGAAAGTTCGATTTTCATTAATTCTATTTTATATAATAGGCAAGCATTAAATCGGTTTCGACTTTTTTGGTCATTCATTTATTTACCATATGAATGACCATACCGACGATCCAAGTGTTTTATTATTATTTATCAAAAGATTTTAAGAAACTACGATTTTTCGCTATTACTTAAAGCTATAACTTACTTATAGTTTTACCTCCCATCAGTGATATAAGTCGAAGAAATATAACGGAAAAATAAACAACCAACGAAGTTGCAACTGAAGCGCTCGAAGCACAACTCTAATAAAACATCTGTGGACTTTAAAAATAACATTTTTCCATCTTCTAAACAATACGAATAAAAATACGGCCTTTATTTTATAAGACCCTGGATGCAACGGAGAAACTCTTGTGATACAAAATAAAAGCTCACAAAACAAGGACCTGCATGCATTAATCAAGATGGTGGAGCAGCGGCGCGCTCGGAGCGGGGCATTACGTCCGTAATGATAGAGCCGCGCTCGTGGACTCGCTGTGGTTAATCAGAGCGTCTCTATGTGTTGTATGAGATAGAGTTCTAACTATTTTTTTTACTCAGCTTGCTACGAATTTTATTAACGACTCTCGAATCGTTGGAACAGAAATTGTAAAAAGGAAAAACTAGATTACAGTGATAACCCATATGGAGGGACGTCTGAGTCGTAGATATTTATGCAGAAGTTTTGAGTCCATTAATTAGACATTCATTTAATAGAAAATCTAAAATTGTGTAAGTAAACAATTGAGACGATAGTAAAGTTGGCTGAAGTAGAATACATTTACAGCAATTGTGAATAAACAGGCCAAAGTTATCCTTATTACGTGCGTCGTATAGTCGTGCGAGGGTTGACGCGAAAGTGTAATAGGCAATTTTTTAGCATTAGTCGACACACGTGAAGCGGGCACGGCAGATGCGGCTAAGGTCAGCGCCCTCGATACCACGCAGCTGGAATTAAGACTGCCTTTTTTGTTCCCCCATTTCGCTTTAGTGCTGAAGTTCTTCTTTGACATTTGACACTAGAACGCTGGGGCCGAATGTATGAGCGTTTCATGGTTTTGTGGTGTTCAAAGTATTAATGACAGGTCCATAAGTGAGATTTAACAGTAATTCAATAAGAACAATTGAAATGTTCCTGAAAAAACAGAAAGTGACTTTTCTGTTTTATTACAAACTAGCGGTCCGCCCCGGTTTCCGTGGTAGAATTAGTTTTATATTAGTAGCCTTCAAAGACTGAGCTATCTAACACTGGAATGATTTTTCAAATCGGACCAGTAGTTCCTGAGATTAGTGCGTTCAAACAAACAAACAAACTCGTCAGCTTTATAACATTAGTATAGATTTATCAATTTAAATATGTTTTAAACTACATACATACATATTTATTTCTAATTATACTTTGTAACACGTTGTTTTTAACCCTAAGATAATTATAATTCTAGAGGAAAAGACCTTTCTCCGCCCATTATAGTTTGTTATGAATGTTTGTTGTCACTTTATCTATAATCGGAGCGGTCGCTTCGTGACTTGGCCCATCCAAACGAATGGTCGCGTGGTGTAATTTTCCTGTTCCAAGTGGTCATTAGTTCCCGGAGACGGGGACATTGTCGCACTTCCATTAGCTATATACGCATACCTGTATGCTCAACGGCTTGCCTTTATACTTTATGATTTTTATGACTAACGATGCGAGGCTCGTAAGCCTTTTGTTATTTATGATGAGCCCGAGCGACGTCTTTAATTGACGGCTCGAGGATTGTAACGAAACGTTATTCCAAGGGAGAGATACTTACAAAATATTTAAAGGGGATTTCAGTTTGAAAAGCTCACCCCGTGTTGTAGGGAGCGCCGCTCCGAGTTTCGGGTACATTCACCGCACGCGATCGATCCTCGTGCCACACCAGAGGGACCGACCCGGTACAGACTGTTTTCATTTAATTATACAGACATATTGTCGTTTATAATGGTAATTTAATGGAAAAGAATAACGAAACTCGACCACTAACTACAAGCCTTTTTCAATAACCCTTTTTGCTAAAGAAATTTCACACGAATATGATTTCGCTTTAATTTTCGAAATGTATGTGGTTTTGCGGTGCGTACAATCGCAATCCAGCACATGACTACGTTTCACCAATTTTAAATCTCACGCTATTAAATACCTCGGTTCGTGTTCGCACATTCAGTATTGTAAATAAATTGCAATAGTGTGCATTAAAACTATTTGTAAAGGTTTTTTTCAATAGCTTCACTGGAGTTGTTCTTTTGCTCAATAAAACTGTCTGCCGAATTTCGTCGAAAGATTCTCAGCGTAAACAGGTTTGTACAGGTAAACGTTTTAAATGATACATAGACAAAACGGTCCGTCCCGAGGACCAATTTGGGTGTCATTTGTTAACAATGCTGCATTCCGATTGCGCGTCACTCAACATAAAAGAGCATTTCGGGAATTGTCCTAAAGTTATAATGAGAAGGTTTTGCGAAATGGCCTCCGGCTATAATGCCGGTTCAAGCGAATTTATTTCGGCTGATCATTGTGTTTCTTGAATTTAAGTATTCATTAAATTACATTATAGCCGTTGCGCCTTCAGCTATAAGGTTTCGATGTATAGAATCGATAAGACTTTCGTCGTGGTTCGCCGGTCACGATCCGTATCTCCTTTGAATACACAATATTTGTATAAGCCTTATCTAGTTACGTTATTATGTGTCTTGGTATATCATATGTGCATTTCAAATAAAGTCGAATTGGACGTCAGCTGCATAAAAGTATATAGTACGTATAATGTATATGGCTATTGGGCCATTATTTCGAAAACTCTTTGTCTATTTCTGTAGACCGTTAAACGCGTTTAGTTGAAAGTATGGCATTCTTTAAAACATTTATTTCACGCTCGATCCCAAATTACTTCTCACGGTTCTCCCCAACGTTCGACAGCTCTCATTTGAACTCGAGTGCATTTAGTTTTTGATTTAGATGAAATTATGTTTTGCAGGGGTTCTTCAACTTGTCCCATGATTCTAAACCTAATTTTAGTTAAATATAAATTTGACAGTAGCGTTTAATTAATTAATTTATTTTTTAGATTTATGAGTAGGCTCAATATTTGATCGATCATTATCATAACTTTAATTAGGACGCCAGTCACACCTCTAAGTCTTTATCTGTGGTTTTCATTTTGTCAGAAACGGTATATTTAAGTATTAATTTGACGAAAATAAAGTAATTACTATATTTTTAGATAACATGCGCTGTTGCCCAATGTCAAATGATACTCAAGGTGATAACACCTATTACCAATCATAAGATTACTATTTATTCATAAACTGTTAAATATTACTGCACGCTATCCTCGACACAAGATTGTTAAAATGAATTTAATTTCTGACATATTGGATATTCTTTAAATACAATACTTTAAAACACAATTTCGGTCAATAACATAAATCGACACGGGTCGCGCATACTAATGTGTATATTTGAAGTTTCCCGAATAAATACCGAAAACTAGTTCAATCCAAGTTTCGAAGAAGTCCTAATCTACGTATCGATCACGAAGTTTGGATAAAAGAGCGTCGAACTAATGGAATTTATACCGGAAACCGCAGGTAACTCCGCTCCGACCGAGCACCGTGTAGGGGAATTAAATGGAAACGTTGGCAGGACTCATTATGTCGTATAAAATAACTATTTCTATAACTCGCATACAAAACGTGTTTCACATCAGACCGAGGGCTATACCCCGAATTGAATTACTTTAATCATGCGTTTATTGCGCGAGCCAAATCACGGATAAATTTTGTTAATCAATCGCTGTTGTCTTGCCCAGTCTATGTTCATATTTTTCTGTTTTATTCAATACTGCTTCGAAAAAAAATTGAATTAAACATAAATACAACATCTTGATAAACTTATTGTCAAGTTTCCGTTCAAAAATGTATCCTCGGGAGAGCTTCAATGAATTTCAAAATAAAGGTTTGTGTTTTGGATTCCTTTATAGAAGTTATATCTTATCTTACAACAGCAAAGCTCTTGAAGGAAACAAAGGCAATACAATAAAAAAGCCTCAGCTGATTTTCTTATAAAAGACTCAGTCTATTTAATCATCTGGTTACGTACAGTAATGAGGAAAAAAGTTGTTGATAAAATATATTGGCAGTTTGCGATCTTTAAGCTGCCTTAGCCTTGGAACCACATTTTGTTTATTAAGAATTTCCAAAAATATTTTCTCTTTCCGGTGGCTTATCTCAAATAAGGTTTCGGGGTTGTTGATCTGCCGGGGTGAGATCCCGCCCCTCGCCCCATGCCCCGCCCGGGACTCCACCGCATTCACAGCGCCCTTCGCAAGTTCGCGACCTTTACCAAATATCAAAGGAAGGACAAATAGCTATTGGACGTGGATGAGGTCCGTAATGGTGTTGTCCTTCGATTTCCTTTGCGATTTTTTGACATGTAATGCTGTTATGTAAGTCCACACTCGGTCCCGTGATGTACCTATTAACAAGAAATTGTGTAATTGAATGTACTACGTTCAGTATGGTTTCATTGAGAAATCTTGGTAGATACTATTCTAATATCTATTCTTTTAAAAAAATGAAACAGTCAAGTCCAAAGTAACTTGTAAGATTTTAAAGCTCATGGACGTCGGTTAAATCTTTGATATTTAGACACAAAAAATCCTTCCGTCGTGTAGTTCGACATTGAATGATTCTATTCGCGATGGGAAAAGTGAGCGCCCATCATTATTCTATTTGCAACTAGTGCTGTTAGTATAAAGGTGAATAAAATATTTCGCTTCATCCGCAGCCCATATCAATATCTCTTCCAACCCACAAACCCGCCAGGTTTACTAAAATATAATATTTACGTCGAGAATTTCAAACGGGGCTACCGCATTAATACTGTTTAGTATGCACCATCGTTCAGGATGGACGGATAAAACGAAATTCAGCAACGGTTTCACAATTAGGCTTATTCAGCTATACCTTTATGTTTATGGAGCTTTGTTGCTGCGTGTTTGGGTTTCATTAAAGGAAAAAAGTGTAAAGTGGAAAAATGACCTGGATTCCTTTCAGGGTACCATTGTAATTCGGGCGGGTTGTAAAAGTTTTAATAGTTCCTTTCTTCGTGTTAGTGGTGCAGTGACAGTGAGGGATATGTTTACGATGCGAATGCTTGGAAGTGCTGAGATATTGGTTTATAGTCCGTGTTAATAGAATAGCGAGTCATTAAAATTTTATAATTTTGGTTAGTGGGTTCTTCTTGCGTTAGATTGTACGCGTTGCCTTTATAAATTTCAAGATCCAGATAATTAAACTAATATTTATGGATTGTGCAATAATGATAAAACTGTATATGATGAGTTAAGAGTGGGAAACAAACTATAGATTTTAAAGGAGGAACGTTAAAGTATTTTACAATCATTATTCAAAATATTTTAACCCAGTTTCCGATGAATTTATTATTTATCAAGACCTTTTTACAGGTGTAACACGGCGACGCACACGATTCATATATTGTCCATTTTTCTTGTCTGCATTTATTGGTTGTCTCGGCTCAGTATGGTGCAGTGTTGATTTAAGATAAGGAAAAATAATAAATTATGGGGTTGGGTACCTTTAAAAAGGATGTTGTATCCAATCGATATTCAATATCGCACGGATTATTAACGGTGTGGGGAGCAGTAAGAGTGATTTTAATTGAGAAGGAACAATCGATTCGTCATAAAAAATTATGGGTCGAGTCATATGTGAAGATAGCCGCTAGGTTTCAAAGGGATTTTTATTATAGGGTGATGTGGAAATCCGTGTCTAAATCTTGTTTTTTATTTCAATATACATAAATAATCTATGTAGGTTCTTCATAAAGAAGAGGTACACCGCCCATGCAGACCCGTCACACTTCAGCTCCATAATCCGCATACACATGTTAAAATAATTTTTTATGGTATTCAATGTATTCATTTATTCAAACGATGTAAAGCGGCACCATGAACTGTTCGAGAAATCGAAATCATGTTACGAAGCCACTGGGCACAATGTCATATTTCCGAGCGGTGATTGAACGGAGCCAATAAAGTAATATCGATTTAATTCCTTCCCTTTATGACGCTGCATTTCTGTGAGCCGCCGAAACTACGTAACTGAATACAATTAAGCGATTAAACGGAATTGATGGAGTTATTGTCGATTGTACAGAGTGAATTATTGGCGTCGTGATTGTACGAGATAAACTGTTTAAATCGAATTGATGCTGTTTAGATTGTGGGTGTGTTGCACGAGGTCCAAGTGTTATGATAATAACTGTTATATCTTTAGCTTCATATAGTATTGCGCCTTTTGATGAAATGTTAAAAGCGTTTGGTTCTAGTAAAAAAATTATTGTTATGAATGGGTGGAAAAACACGTATTAATTTTTGTTAGTCTTTCACTCAAGAACGTTTGACCGGAGTAGACCTGGATAAAATTCGAAACGGACAAAGGATTAGCACATTGGTTAGTATTCAGTTTGTTATTACGATAGTGAATCGGTGAAAAATTATTATAGAACATTATGCTTGACACTGAACTTTTATAATAAGGCACATTTCCACCTCAATCTTTGGACAAGAATGTATGACGAAAATACGCTGAGCAAAATTGAACTCTATTGACAGCCAACACAATACAAATAGAACAAGTTGAATAAATGCTTCTTCGACGATAAAAAGGGACACATTTGTGCCAGTTTATTCAGCAGTTACGTAATGACACGTAATGTACGATTAATATAGGGCCATTGTCTCCGATCACTTCCGGGTAAGGAGCTGGCAAGCGAAGTAGGTTAACTGCTGCTAAGCTGGCACCGATCAGACTTGTAGGCCGGGATACATTGTTGCCTCTATGTCTACAACTTTTAGAAAATTTTCATTGCGATGTAAATTAACGATTGTGGAAGTTAGCGAATATGTTTAATGTATATACTGAGATGAAGGTTTAGAGAAATTTGAGGTAAATTTTAATATTCAAAATAGGCGCAATGGAGGTGTCCTTTATTTTGTATAAATGGAATTTTATAAAACGTCCCGTAAACGATGTAATATCTATTGTTTACTTGATGAAATTAATTTAATTGATATGACTTGTATTTGATACTTTCTTATGTTTAATTTTTAAACTCGTGACTAACAATAGAAAGATTACTAATTTTTTATAATATGTACTACTTTATTTTTTTAATAGTAATTGGCAGTCGTGCTAGTTTCTTTTCCAGACTTCATAAAACATGTGTAGAAAAAAGTCCTCAGAAATGAAGGTTAGGTTGATTCTAAATCATTTAAGTATAAACCATTGATCACATTATATAGCGAGCAGAAGGCAATAATGTAGATTCCATTTAAAAAATCTTAAAAACCTCCCAACGTTCAGTCTCGCAAAAAAGGCATTTAAAGTTGGTTCTTAAGTTTCCAGCTCCTGCGCTAAGTTCTATCGCCTGAACTGCCGCTTTCAAAATAAACCCCTCTCTTTGTTAGTTTTAGTTCCAGTGAACGTTTTCACCGACTTCATTTTACGACATCTATAAAATTTGCACTCACGGCGAGCGCGATTTGCAGATTGTTAACGAATCTTGCAGTTCCATATTATTATTGCGGTACGGTGTCCACGTTTCTGTTGTAAGAGATTACAACGCATAATGTTCGATGAATAATACAGATAGCTGTTTTAACATCGTCTTGCCTCTGTTTTCTTATCGCTTGCTTAACGCTTGAGTCTCATTAAGAGATTAAGATTTTCATATAAAAAGCATTCATATCACCAGCACCACTTTCTATATTTCGAATTTAGGTTTCGCAACGTGTTCCCTATGTTTTTATTTACTTCGTAAATATCGCATGAGGTTGATTAAGATTGATGATAACTCGATATATTCAGAAGCGATTATTAAGCTAATTGAAATTAGAATCTTGGAGCAAAAAAATCGCGCAAATCAATAGTCTCAATTGCCTAAGGGTAGGCAATTGTAAGGCAAATGTAAACTCCTTCACTTCATAAAAGTTTTCACCTCCTTTCTCATACACGTCTAGCAGTTAATCACATTACGGCATTATTGGTGTGTTTTTTCCGTAATCCGCCAGTAATGCGGTATATTTAGTGCAGCGAACGATTAACACAGAGACCTTTGCGTGCGATCAGCTGAGCGCACTTGGCGCTGCCAGCACTCGACCCACTTAGATACAAGTAGGTGCATTTGACGAGCGGACTATCTATGCGCTGCGCCGCTGACGGAGTGACGGGTGTTCGTTTTTTGAATGGTTTCTTTTATCGTATGGAATAGAATGTTCTAGATTCGGTTTTTGTTGTTATTAAATGGTAATATATGTTTTCGTAAACTGCGTGGATTCCCGGTTTATAATTTGTTTTCTTTGGCAGTTGAAATTTATTAAAATGGAATGCAGAATAGAAAATAAAAGTGTACTATTATTGATTTTGAAATTCTATAATTTTCTTTTCCATTGTGTCTTCAGTAAATGATGGCACAAGATATTCTTCAAATTAAATTCAACATTTCGTAAATGATGTATCATGTTTAAGTAGTAGTATCAAGATTAAGATTGTCTGAGGAATAAATAGCGAAAAATTTATTAATTTTTATTCTACAATTGTCTATTACAATATGGATATCATATTTTTAATGAGTTAGTGGTCCATGTTACGATGTTGTTTTTTATAAACCATAACACGGCAAGCTGTTTAATGTAAACAAAAACGTAATAATATAATATTATGCATAAGGTATTGTCGATGTAAATAATACTGCAATAGCGGTAACTGTATGGTTTCGAACAGCTTTGAGCGTGCAAACTTTATGCAAATGTTAAAATAGTACTCTCTATTGTACATTTAAACATAAAGTTGGAAATGTTTAAACAATATGTATAAATTATTATCCATAATATTTTATACTAGCGTATTAATAAATCATAATGAGATGGTATATGTGTTGTTTTGTGTCGATGTGTTGTTAGTTATCAAATATCTTAAAATGTCCTATACGTTCTAACGATGTTCTCTTAGTTATGTTTCGAGAAGGAAGGGTTAACAGAATAACAAATAGCCCGCCTTCTGGCGCAGACACGTGCACAAATACTCGTTATACCTACAAATGTTACTTTTAGTAAATAATTAACATTGTCATGATCTTTAAGAGTTTTCTACATTAGTTAGGTAGGTACGAAATATGCTACGGTTCACAACTAAGTTTGTCACTGACATGTTTCTCTCTAGCTCGTAAATTCACACTAAGTTTTAAATTCATATTAATCAAAAATTCCGTGAGTTTTAAACCGATTGGCGTAATTGCTTTTGTGATTAATAGATTGTTCTCATTTGGTCCCGTTTAAAAATTTTGTGTCCCTCGCCGCAGGGACGTTGGTGATATTTTTTATGGAAATAATTATTTGAGGTTCTTAATACTTTCTATATTGTCCGCTTCATCGATCCGCGACATTCGAAAGTTATTCGACTATATTATTATGTAAACAAAAAACACCATCGCCGCATTTTTACAACACCAGTAACCGTGGAATCCATCTCAACAATTTCAACATCCGTGCGCAGAAGTTGATTAACTTTTCATATATTAAATATTATTTTCACGCCGGCACAAGACTAACCGGGATCGGCTACAACGAACGCACAATTGTTAACGGTCGGGCTGCGAGACAGGGGCTCTGGTAGGGTTTTGGATCGCTGGAGGGGAGATGACTGATAGCCGGGGTTGCTTCGGATCGTTGTGAACAATTTTGCACAATACATTTTTTTGCTCAATTCATAGTTTGGTAGTAGGTAGGTACACGTTTGGTGTGTAGTGGACTTCTTCGTAGTGCATAATTGAGGTTTTAAATTGAACGTTATTATGTAGTCATGCATGATATTATGTCAATATTATACCTATCGTTAAAATGATATCTGAATTCTAGAAATACGAAAATTTTCATCTGTTAGCCCCCGTCCCAATCAATTTACGTGAGTCGGAGCTTCATCCGTTTTTTTTTGGATAAGAACCTTCCTTGTGCCTAAAAACATCATTTCTCGACTCGAGTTTTATGCTTAATATTTAACGATCCATTTTTATTTCTATTATATAATATATAATGATCGAATTACTAGATGTCTCCTCAACGCGTCGAGAACGGGCGTGCGGGCTTCAGCAAATATGCTAGTTGCGCTGCTCCAACGTTTTAGCCTAAATTAAATCCTAAACGAGTCGTTGTATTGAACTTTTAACTTTCTCTTGTAAATTTTGTCCACAGTTTTGGGGCATACATTGCCGTATAAACCTTTTACTTTGAATATTAATATTTTTGCGTGTCTTAAATTTTCAGCCTTATAGTTATTATCATCATATTAGCGCGCGCAACCAGAGATGGCCTCTCTCTGTCCAAGTCAAGGTAACTGTACGTCTAGTACGAGCGGCTGGTTATAAAAGCAAACAGGTAGGAGCAAACCCTTAAAAGTTGCCCCAAAAAGCATGACAATCGATTTACCTACGTGATAGGCAAAGTGGTGCCTTTCTGCATACCTTTCACAAACGGCGAGTAGTTAAATGCAATGATTAATTCCAGTTGAAAATTACTAACGTTTATTATTATCATTGCGCGCGTTGTTGATTTAAAATTTATCTAGATTTTTTCTTAAAAAAAAAACGTGCAAGCCGTTGCCGCGTGATTGCCGATATACGTACGTGTTTCAAATATTTAATTTTTTTAGTTGTTTTCACTGTACAATTGTGGAGTGGTACACTGGAAATGGCGGTATTTTTTACGTCCATTAATATATTATCATCTCTTTAGAGATGTTCTTTAGAATTGAGATAAGGTAATGAATGTCAACCTGCTTACAATGTGCTTTTTATAATTTATTGTTGGGTATTTCCACACTAAAGGATGATAGGATTACAAACCTACGTAATATTCTTGTGACGAATCTATAAATGTGTCCTCATCAAGGCTTTATTCATTTTTATTTTCTAGACCTTAAGTCTCATTCGAATTGTTAGAGGCAGAATGTTTTATTGTTAGTAATAGCTCTCCGGCTCCGCCCGGCCTGATCCCAGATGAATCCTACTAAAGTAGGTACTCTATTTTATTCGGGAATAATGTAGTTTTAATACATTACTAGTAAAGAATAGTCAAATTAAATAGTGAAATGAAAACGAACTTTATAAGTTTTTTTTTACTTTACTATTTTGCTTCCCCAAATACTATAACTAACAATAAAAATAAAATTATAACAATTTCATAACAAACACAATGTGAGAAAAACTCGTCTCGTCGAGTAGGACCTCGAATGCCCCTTGACTATTTCATCTTTCGAGTTTTCTTGCACTCGTCTCTCGTGATATTGAACAAGCCAGCATATTCTGACATTGCCATTTGACCTTGTCGCCGCTAACCCATTCCACTTATCCGACTGACGCGGTTATTTTAATATTTTAAAATTTACTTCTGTGAATTATTTTTAAACTCCCAATCTGTCAAATGGACGTCAATCTGCTGTCGAGAGGCAGGTGGGTCGGTTGTGTACTGCGAAAGTTGACATTGTAAATATTTAAAATGAATTGTTAATGTAAGAGTGGTCTGTGGAGAGTTTAGAGAAACTGTAATATTTCCACTTCTACAAATTGATGATGTAATTCCACCGCTAATAATTGATTACGGCGTGAACGGGTTTCGTTATTAATTTTATTTTTCGTACATTTTTTTCTCACACTTTCAGTACCTTGAGCTTATAACGAATAATACTGATGATTGATCTCCCAATAGAATCGTATTTTCCAAAACAACGCTGGCTACAATATTTCAGCCTTCACACGTAATCATGTGAATGTGTTCACCACATCGATAACTGCTGGCTTATTCGTTAGTAACGAGATTTTACGTGACGCTCTATTTATCACAAGAATCTTTTCCATTATGGGATTATAACTGTCAATCAAGTGGCCGTGTTGTGTTACAAGATGATCCTATCTTTGGTGTGCGTATGGGAACTGCTTTATTGATTTGCTGTGAGACATTTAGGTGCGTGTTTGTTAGGGTAGGTAGGTACGTTGTTAGATACCTGGTAAGCTTTATTGTTTTTTTTTTTTATTAACGAATCCGGATTAACTGAATAGATACATGTGTTTTGGATGGTGTGTTCCTTTTGTAGTTTAATATATTATGTATGTTGTTAGATATATTTGAATTTAAATTCAAATTATTATTGATACCTTTAAATGGATGTTAATTAATCATTACATACGATACCTATGCTAAGAATATATCCTTATACATAAATGAAACACAGCCATATTATGACTACTATGCCTTTTAAATCATTAAAGTTATTACATTGAAGAAATAAAATTGAAAAATCCGCGCAACAAACGCTAACAATAAACGACAAAAGGAAACATGAAACAAATAGCACGGCAAGGAATGAGGTTATAAATGCCAATATGTTTACATTCCTTGGCCCCGTGTGTAAAGTATAAATATCGCTATTTAAGGCACGCCGCTCCAGTTAAAGGTCCCACATTTAGCTGGAAGTTACCTGTTCGGCCGGAGCGCCCTCTGCCGGCGCGGGGCCGATGACCTCGCTACCGACGTTACTAAACTTCACCTTTACTGATACGACTGTGAAACATGCGACCGCTTGTGTAAACTATTAGGGAAATTAAACAATGCGCCTTTGTTTCACGTTAGACTGTTTTCGGATAACTAAAAAAGGCAATTGCTTTCCGCCTTAAATGGTGCATTTGTAATGTCTAATTGCATTGTATTTGGTATGGCTGTTTGACCTGGCTGTCTCCTTGGTACAGTGTAACACGTCTGCATGAACCGAGGGATCCTGTGTTCAATTCCGGGTGGGGACTACGAGAAAAATAATGTCCCTCTGATGGGACATAGTACAATGATCACTTACTTGTCCGTAAAGAAAATCGATCAGCGAAATAGGCGTATCTGGCTCATACCCCATAAAGGGGACACGGGACTTTTATGTTCCCGATGAATTCGAAATTAATTGCAGGCGTTATGCTCTGCTTAAAATGACGTACTTTAATTATTGCTTATAATATTTTTTATTAATACATTGTTAATTTAATTTTACTTTTTCATTTAAACATTTGTCCTATTAATAAGCAAGTAGTTAAAAAGCAACCTATTTGTATCAAGGTCGTGATTAATTTATATCGATATATTTGCAATAATTGCCTATACATAATTAGCAAAACGGGGACCTTCAGCTATATTATAGCCGATATAGCTATAATTAAATAGAAATTGGCCAATACACAGGATGTTCTCATTTGCCGGCATATCACGTGCCCTGACCTCTTTCCATACCTACCTTTGAGCAAGTTCTTGCATATTCATATGGTTTGATGTCTTTATATATATA
>NC_052121.1:2406516-2410795 GCF_012273895.1 Zerene cesonia | reverse complement strand
TTTATATAGCCTATATGTCGTCACTATTACAATTTAGATGATTACAACAACACCTCATATATCAAATAACGTCTAGCGCATTTAGGCTGTAGGTCGTCGTGCTCAAGAAATGAACAATATATTAACTACAAACGGTCGAAAAACCTTACCCTCCCTCTATCGTAATCGGGTACTAAGCGCTTACCAAACCCGCGGCCATTGTGGCAACCAACGGTGAGGGCGACCTCGTTCGTTATCAGATTCATCATTAACATTGATATTGAATTTCATATTCGCATGTATAATTGTGCGCTCGGATGTAGTCGGGGATTATGCGATTAGAGCGATTGCTGGAGACCCCATAAATTAATACAATTGTATAATGATGTGAAATAATTTACAACTCGATTGTATTGGTACAAATTCACTGTATGGATGGCGTATCTACATATCACTACATAGTATAAAGCAAAGTCGCTTCCCACGTGTGTCCCTAAGTATGTATGTATGTATGTTCTTAGATGTGGAATTTGATGGTTTTCTTTTAATAACTAGTGTTGCAAGAGCAATGTTTATATGTATTTGTTATACATTATCTATCTATCATCATCTATTAAACCCACATCAAATTAAAGGCGGGCGAAAAAACGAACAAAAGCTTGTAGGTAATATAATGTACAATACGATCATATTAATGCAAATGATGGTAATGTATTCCTAATTAGAGCTAATGAGTATCAAACTAGATCTTAGTCAACTTGATCAAATGTATAAGAAAAAATAAGCATTTAGAGGTACTTCCAAGCTCACTTCACAGCACATTATTTGTATTATATATTTTATAAATATCACTTACTAGCTGCGCCCCGCGGTTTCACTCGCGTAAGTCCGTATCCCGTAGGAATATCGGGATAAAAAATTACCTATATGTTATTCCAACTGTCCAGCTCTCTACGTACCTAATTTCCTTGCAATCGGTTCAGTAATTTTTGCGTGAACGAGCAACAAACACACACACACACATCCTTACAAACTTTCGCATTTATAATATTAGTATGATAGTAGGATTAGTAGGATAGTAGGATTAGTAGGATTGTAGGAAGTAGGATTACAATAGATTACATTCATTTAACTAAAATATTATTCTATACGTTCTCGCTATTCCACGAATACTCATTAACTTATGCACATCGGAACATAACATATCCGTATGTATATATTTGTTGCAAAACACAAGATTCAACGGACCATCTCTAATGAAACTGTGAGCCACTACGATACAAAACAAAAACGTAGCCAAGCAGAAAGGTAATGCAATTAATTATCCAGTTTGCTATTATATTTCAATATAATTAACAACTTCATATTTAGAATTCAAATGTGAGTTGAGAGCCACTGAAATGCTTGTCGTTCGGAAATATTTCACTAGAGGTTTCTGCGTTTTCGCAGGTTTTATTTCGAATAGGTTGGGCCCATGATCGAGATGGTTATATCGATAGATTCAGTGCGAACCTGTATATATCTGTTATAATATAGTGTGTTGGTATAGCTGAATATAGTGTGGGTATATGATGCCATATTTCCATATGAAAAATTATGATACGCCACATTCAAATACTTTCACGGTACGGGCCACCTAAAGTATATGTTTAAGTTATAAATAAAACTATAAAGTGTACGTTGTATGTATCATAGTGTTAGTTAACATTTTGCGACATCAAACAATCGATTAATTATCCCGATGCGTCTCCGTGCACTAACCAACCAGACGCCGAGTCACCTCAGCGCTCACAAACGACATTGTAAATAGAACGCTCTTTGAACAATCCTGCGTTTATTCACAAAACCATAAGCCTGACAAGTTGTTAGACATCGTCAATAGAATGTTGACGATTACGTATCGTATTGCAGGTGTTTGTTTTTCTAGCTCCAAGTATTCGCCCTCGTCTAACTTCAATTCCACATAAGAAAAACGTCGATTAACACAACCGGCAAAGGTATATCTCTCACGTGAAATGTAAACAAATCCTACCTTACTAATATTATAAATGCGAAATTTTGTGAGGATGGATATATGTGTATGCATGTTTGTTACTCTTTCACGCAAAAACTACTGAACCGATTGCAATGAAAATTGGTACATAGAAAGCTGGACAACTGGAATAACACATAGGGACACACAGGCTTTTTTCCCTATATTCCTGCGGGACACAGACTTGGCGCAGCTAGTAACGAAAAATCGTATATCTAGCTTCACTTCTATCTAATGTTCACAATAAAACCAAATCGCATTATATCTGTATTAAAATACATACTTTATGTTTGAGACATCGCTAAGCAGATCCAGAAACAAGCTCACGCATAAAACCATAATCATCTTAAGAATTATCTTGTATTAAAATATATACTTTATGTTTGAGACATCGCCGAGCAGATCCAGAAACAAGCTCACACATAAAACCATAATTATCTTAATATTCGTATAATATCATTGGCATTATAGGTTACTCGTATATATTGTCCATTGAAAAGTTACACTGGGCTGCGTTTCTCGGAGGACGCAATGAGAAGCACGCTAAAGCCTAATAATTGCTCACTCTAAATTCTAAATTGGAACAAAATGACAACAATTAGCTGTCAAATATAAAAAGAATCTCGTCGATTGGTTGAAAATCCAAGAACCAATGAAATTGGTTGAATTTAGTGCTCTTTCGTTTTTCGGAATGTCGTTTGAAAAATGTACCTAACATTTCAATGGACTATCAAAAAAATTCCTAATTCAGTCGACACAACATCCGTAAAGGTATAAACGAGGTTCGATAGAATATTAAGCTGCTAGTTTTATTACGGGCATGGTGGGACATAGGGAAAGGTAAACGAAACACGTAAGTGTGTTTTCGCCATTAAGCTACCTCGACCCTCAGCAGATGTGCAGGTGGGTCAAGCACCAGCTGTGCATGTGAATAATTGTAGTATTATTGTTTTTTTTTTCTCTTAAAACCACCATGTGTACACGAGCGTGATACTGTGAGACAGGTTCGTTGAGAATCCGTCATCCAAATAGGACGATTACAAATAATATATGAATTAATTAATATCATTACGAAGGTTAAGGCTTTAGTGAAGAAAATACAACGTGACAATAAATACTCGTCATTGTATTTTATATAATTATATGTATTATATTCGCTGTATGTCTGTTATTTATTTATTTATAATGCTTTATTGTACAAACTTAGAAAGAAACAATAAGAACACAGTAAACAAGAAGACATTGTTTGTATAAGAGGCGGCCTTATTGCTTAACAGCAATCTCTGCCAGGTAGCAACCTGGTAGGAAAGGAAATGTACGAAGTTCGGGGATAGTGCAAAAGCAAAAGAAAAACAAGTAATAAATAATAAGTGTTATCCCTTACATATAATGATTTAACTTATTTTGCGCAACAAACACACATACAGCGTGTTGGAAATCGTAACTAAAACCAGCATTTTTGAACATCAATAGGACTGTTTCGGTAGAAATTTTAATAATAAAGGCGTTTAGTTTTTTCCCTGGACAATCCCACTTACTATAATATAAAAGACGTCCTCAATTAGTTAAGTAAAATATGATTACCTGAAACAAAAGAGAAAAAAAATTAAATATAAAAACAATTCAACACAACAGTTTATTATATATTTATTAGTTAACACGCACACAATAAATGTATAGAATAAATCAATATCTTAAAACGTAGAGTAAGACGGATATAATAAGAAATCAGAAGGCGAACGGGGTTTTGTAATCAGGCACCGATAAATCTCACTGACATGTATTAAAGTTTACCGAGTCTTTTCTCAACTGATTATTAATATAGGAAGAACTTAGCTTATTAAATAATACATATAAAAATTTCGTAAATTTTTCCTACTATTATTTACGTAAATTAGTCCTAGTATATCCTATCCTACTTAATATTATAAATGCGAAAGTTTGTAAGGATGCTACGTGTTTGTTACTGTTTCACGCAAAAACAACAGAACCGATTGCAATGAAATTTGGTACGTAGACAGCTGGGCAGCTGGAATAACACATAGGCACCCTTTTAATCCCGAGATTCCTACGAAATACGAACTCACGCGAGTGAAACAGCGAGGCGCAGCTAGTTATTTATAATTTCATAAACTATTCGACGGTCATGTTAAAATGGTCAATAAAAATAATGAATTTACCTATTTATATTACTTAGGTATGTGTTTTATTTTGTTCGATTTTATTATCATATCTATATATATAAAATTCTCGTGTCACAGTTTTCGT
>NC_052121.1:2401309-2405516 GCF_012273895.1 Zerene cesonia | reverse complement strand
AAACACGTACATAAATAGTGAATCTATAACAGATGTCCTGTTATGGACAAACTATTTTATTAGATGATTTTATCCTACTCAATTTATACTACTTCGATGTTTAATACAATATTCGCTTGATATGTATTGTCGTGGCGAAACTTGAAAGAATTGCATTATAATTTATATTGTAACACCGTGTTTGTACAAATAAAGAATTATGATTTATCACTTCCATGCAAGACCGTAAACCAATCCATCAACAAGTTAAACATAATCTATTGAATATTCAATTCCGTCAGAAGTTAAATGGAATTTGCATATTATTACTAAAACACATTGTAATATCGAGATTGTAGATATTAACACAAAGCAGAGATAAAAGCGATAAGACAAGCGTTCTGATATCGTCGGGACGGGGGTAAAAAATATTCCAACGTTCGCAACAAAGGGGCGAATGATTTAAGTTTCGTAATCCACAAGCCGCTGGCCGTCAGAGATAGGGGCGGTTCGACGAGGGTTCGGTGGCTCTTTGCAAATCGACTGAAAGGGAGGCTTAGGCGAGAGTGAAAAGAACGTACACGACACAACCGTATATTAGACAACTCGATACATTTAAACAGTATAAAGCTATATTAACAACGCACGCTCACGTTCGCATACATTATGCCGAATTGGCCATTACCAATATTTCATCGTTTGCAGAAGCAATGCCCTCGCGAATCCATTGTTTGTAAATCGGAATAAGCACGTTGACCTCAACAAATCCATTGGAGATGTGACATATCTGAATATACCAGCTGCCGTGGTGCTCGCGAAAATGAAATGCAAAATATCGGATAAAACAGCAGGCCCTCAAGTCAAACACTCGCGTTTCAGCGATATCAATATGCGACTTATTCGGATCTTACGAGGGAAATCTTTTGACATCCGATGCTTCAGTGTCGCCGTCGAAGTGAAATTCATATCCCAACCCGAAAGACGAATCCCAACCCGAAATCTAGCCGGCTGACGGGAAAATCAGTGTCACGTTACAATTGAAACATTATTAGTTAACGACAGGCGTGCTGTACTCGTCAACATTAACGTTGCACCATAAAAACGTGTTATTGAGACGCATGACGACACCCGGACCAATGGTGGCAGCGAACCTGCGGCATTAATGATAGCTTCACAAAGGAGGCGTTCGCCTCTTAAAGCTATATCGAGTTACGAATAGAAGAACACGTAGGGGCACCGGAGCTTAGACGGTCGCGGCGGGAGGGGGTGGGATCGAGTGGAGCGGGACGCTCGGCAACGTGACATTGTCGCAAACAAGCCTGGAGTAGTGGGCGCCGGGAAATTTGCAATCTCGGCGCCAACCCTCGCTCGTCCGCGACGCACTTGCTTAATATACGTGATCGATAAATAAGAACAATACGTTTCGGCGTTTACTATATAGTATATGTTATATGTAACCTTTTACATCCCAACTAAATTCTTGACTACAGATTGTTAATCAAAATTGTTATTACAGCGACTTTGCAATCGCGTTCGCTACAATATGCAAATGTTCTCTCGCAACTCGCTCGTATAGCGTAGTTTTAAAGGTTGAATGCTAATTAAAAGTAATATATACGTAACTTCGGTAAAATTCTACTTAGTCTTCGCGAGTTCGCTAACGATCAGGGTCGCGACGGAGTTGATTATGCAGATGCATTAACTACCTTCAACTCGTAAATAAATAGTGCGATTAATACTATTATTATTCCAATTTGATTTAAATTGGTCTCTTAAAAGCATGCCTACAGTAAATTTTTGAATTAAACGCAAATTTTGTATGATCGACTAAACATTAGTCAACGTCACGTATTCCATTGTGAAATTAATGATACAATTTTAAAGACAAAAGTAACAATATAACAATATTTATAGATGCAAAGAAAACAAAATTTCATTGCCCACATAAATGAAGTGAAAATTAAAAAAAAGCAATTTCCCACCATGCCTCATTCAAAAGAATAAATAAGCAAATTTTGAAACATGCTCTTCGTTCGATTACGGTTTTTAACATACAACTGGCTAAACTATGTCTATCAAAGATATCGTGTCGTCTAATTTTCACATATTTTGCTGATGTTCTTGAGGTTTAATGTGTGGTATTAATGGTTATTTTACATTGTCGCTCTGAACACATTGCACAGAAAAAACGTCCAATCCGCATGAAGTAGTATGAGTGCGTTTCGATACCCTTATTTTTTGAGAAAGACGGGTTCAAAATTTCATAGTTTCAATATATCGCAGAAAATCTATTAATTTACACGGTGGCCCATCCACAACACGGCGATCATATACCGAAATTCCCATTTCCCGCTGGAATTATCCTGTGACGTCACAGCCAATCTGTCGACCATCATCCCTTTAACGCTACGCACCGAGGCAAGCGGCTTAAAGCGACGTAACGATCCACATCGAATAAACGTTTGCAGGATTACCCATTTAGCAAAATACCTGGACGGGACGCTAAGCCGGCATTACCGTAGTCTACGTAAAGGAAATTACTTTTTATTGTAATCTACACGCTCTGGGGAGTCAATTGAAAAACGTAAAAATGAAATTTATACTTCGTCTCAGTTAGGTACTGAAGACAATACGCATGAACGACGATAATTCTTATAACGGTACATTGCAAAAATTCACGATTATCAGCTAACAAACCACCTAAAGAAAAAAAACGACAAAATCACCATGCCAAAAACTGTACATTTTATTGCTTCTATATAATTTAAAATATACTCAATAGAAATCGAACAATACTAGGAACATATAATTGTTTATCAAGCTGTTGATCTAGTGGTCACATTAAATCGAAATGACTCACAGATTTCTCGAAACGGTATGAATCAAAAACTCCGTACCAGCGTGCCCAAAGTTTACCAACTCAGCGCTCAACGGCGACCATAATACCGTGTTGATTACATACAATAAAGAAAAACGTACAGTCATTCGAGCTCCGTTCGAACAGTGGGTTAAAATGATTCATTCAAGTTAATGCATGTGCCTTGAGCAACATGGCACCGCCTGGGGATTCCGAATCGTGGCAAGGAAACCGTAGCTAGCAAAATCGATTCGAGTCTGGCTCCCTCGGCGATTTCTCGACAAATATTTCTCGGCGTTAGACCGGCTGCATCGGAGTCAACGACTTTGGATTTTTGCGAGCTTACAGTCTCTGCAAAAACGCTAAGGTCATTTAAGGGGCAGCGCGATATATTGCCATTGTATGGCGCATCCGACGTGCTTTATTAGGGTACTACAGCCTTCAAACCTTTAATATTGTAGATATAATAATACGCTTCGAAAATAATTCAGTTGTAGTTATAGCTACAGCTATTGTATAAGCGTTTTTAAAAGGTCGAATGGAATGAACATTCAATTCAATATACGTCATTTATAATAATATTAACATCATATAAGGCTTATAAAGTAATTAAATAAGAATTGCATGTATTACAATCATAATGTTCTTAAGTGTAGTGAAGTAACCTTCGACGTATATAGGCTTAACAACTCAATCATGAAACGCTATAAATATCAAACTGACGAGCCAATCGTAGTTAGTTTAATTATTAAATGTTTTATTTGCTATATCATCGAGATGGTTAAACATTTTTTTTTAGAAAGCGGACAAACAAACAAGGCCCATTATCGAGCGATCACCACTGCCCATGAGCCTTTACAACAGTCCTTGTGAAGGTGTTGCCGGCCTATAACATAAAACCAAGGACTCTTTTGAAGTTAAGACAATGTATACAACACAGTTAATTCATTACTTGGTAAACGATATCGACTCCAGCAAGTAGCGTTCACGTGAGAATTACGGCAGTTGCTTTGACATCGAACACCGCATGTGAACATGAATTTAATAGTTCATTCGTATACGAGAATCGTCCACTCCCCGGATCAGATAACGATGCAAAACAGGAATTATTATTGTGAAAACAAATTGTTACATCTATCCATATTTCTAAGATAGTGTAAGGAGATAAAAATCAAACCCAATTCCCTTTTTCATTGCAAGCATTGCATTTTTTACCTTACACCTGGATGAACGGATTTAGATGATTATTTTTTTATTTGAAATCTGTAATCTGCCTCCCGTGTAGTCCCTTATAACTAGGTTTAGTTCTGACAATTTAAATGCGGTTTGGATTTTTGTGAATAATTAAGTACATTTTTTTTTTTTTTTTTT